>NC_052320.1:4401640-4409292 GCF_016432855.1 Salvelinus namaycush | reverse complement strand
CACGTGATAGTCACAGTAAAAGGTTAGATCACAGTAGTGCCACTGAAAGGTGGTTAGTTATTACCCGTGTGACATCCTCTGTGTACGGTCCTCTTGCTGTGCGTTGGGTGCTGATCAGAGTCTACACGGCGTCTCAGGGCACCGCTGAACAGCGTCTTCTTCTGCTTCCTCTGACATACTTCCTCCTACACATCAAAACATGGGTTTATTTACAGATATCGTCAAAGGGAAGGGGGAGAGTTAAAATACACCAGGGTTATACTTCCCCCCCCCCCCCTTATCACTGTGACTTCACTGGTTAAAATACACCAGGTAACGTCCCCCCTTATCACTGTGACTTCACTGGTTAAAATACACACAGTTAACGTCCCCCCCTTATATCACTGTGACTTCACTGTTAAATACACACAGGTAATTTACTCCCTTCCCCCTCATCACGGTGACTTCACTGGTTAAAATAATACTCACAGGTAAGTTTCCCCCTCAGAAACTAACTGTGACTTTGCAACTTGTTAACGATAAACACACAGGTAACTTCCTCTTATATCACTGTGACTCCTGGTTAAATAACACACAGGTAAATTCCCCCCTGCATCACTGTGACTTCACTTTAAAAATTCACACAGGTACGCCCCCCTTATCACTGTGACTTCACTGGTTAAAATACACACAGGTAACCCCCCCCCTCATCACTGTGACTTCACTGGGTTAAAATTACACACAGTACCTCCCCCCCTCATCACTGTGACTGTCAACTGGATAAATCACACAGGTAACTCCCCCCTCATCAATGTGACTCACTGGTTAAAATACCACAGGTAACTTCCTCTTTATCACTGTGACTTCACTGGTTAAATAACACACAGTAACTTCCTCTTTATCACTGTGACGTCATTCACTGGTTAAAATAACACCAGGTAATTTCCCTCTTTATCACTGTGACTTCACGGTTAAAATTACAACACTGTAACTTCCGCCCCTCATCACGGTGACTTCATACTGGTTAAAATACACACAGGTAAAATTCCCCACTCATCACTGTGGACTTACACTGTTTAAAATACACCAGTAACTTCCCACTTTATCACTGTGACTTCACTGGTTAAAATACACACAGGTAACTTCCCTCTTTATCACTGTGACTTCACTGGTTAAAATACACACAGGTAACTTCCCTCTTTATCACTGTGACTTCACTGGTTAAAATACACACAGGTAATTTCCCCCCTCATCACTGTGACTTCACTGGTTAAAATACACACAGGTAACGTCCCCCCTCATCACTGTGACTTCACTGGTTAAAATACACACAGGTAACTTCCCCCTCATCACGGTGACTTCACTGGTTAAAATACACACAGGTAACTTCCCTCTTTATCACTGTGACTTCACTGGTTAAAATACACACAGGTAACTCCCTCCTCATCACTGTGACTTCACTGGTTAAAATACACACAGGTAACTTCCCCCCTCATCACTGTGACTTCACTGGTTAAAATACACACAGGTAACTCCCCCCTCATCACTGTGACTTCACTGGTTAAAATACACACAGGTAACTCCCCCCTCATCACTGTGACTTCACTGGTTAAAATACACACAGGTAACTTCCCCCCTCATCACTGTGACTTCACTGGTTAAAATACACACAGGTAACTTCCCTCTTTATCACTGTGACTTCACTGGTTAAAATACACACAGGTAACTTCCCCCCTCATCACTGTGACTTCACTGGTTAAAATACACACAGGTAATTTCCTCCCTCATCACTGTGACTTCACTGGTTAAAATACACACAGGTAACTTCCCCCCTCATCACTGTGACTTCACTGGTTAAAATACACACAGGTAACTCCCCCCTCATCACTGTGACTTCACTGGTTAAAATACACACAGGTAACGTCCCCCCTCATCACTGTGACTTCACTGGTTAAAATACACACAGGTAACTTCCCCCTCATCACTGTGACTTCACTGGTTAAAATACACACAGGTAACGTCCCCCCTCATCACTGTGACTTCACTGGTTAAAATACACACAGGTAACTTCCCTCTTTATCACTGTGACTTCACTGGTTAAAATACACACAGGTAACTTCCCCCTCATCACTGTGACTTCACTGGTTAAAATACACACAGGTAACTCCCCCTTTATCACTGTGACTTCACTGGTTAAAATACACACAGGTAACTTCCCTCTTTATCACTGTGACTTCACTGGTTAAAATACACACAGGTAACTCCCCCCTTATCACTGTGACTTCACTGGTTAAAATACACACAGGTAACTTCCCCCTCATCACTGTGACTTCACTGGTTAAAATACACACAGGTAACTTCCCCCTCATCACTGTGACTTCACTGGTTAAAATACACACAGGTAACTCCCCCTTATCACTGTGACTTCACTGGTTAAAATACACACAGGTAACTTCCCCCCTCATCACTGTGACTTCACTGGTTAAAATACACACAGGTAACCTCCCCCCTTATCACTGTGACTTCACTGGTTAAAATACACACAGGTAACTCCCCCCCTCATCACTGTGACTTCACTGGTTAAAATACACACAGGTAACTTCCCCCCTCATCACTGTGACTTCACTGGTTAAAATACACACAGGTAACTCCCCCCCTCATCACTGTGACTTCACTGGTTAAAATACACACAGGTAACTTCCCCCCTCATCACTGTGACTTCACTGGTTAAAATACACACAGGTAACTTCCCTCTTTATCACTGTGACTTCACTGAAAGTTGGTGTTATTAGGTAATACACAGTGCCCTCTGTAATTATTGGGACAGTGAAGCATTTTTCCTTATCTTGCCTCTATCTTTCCAAAGTTTGGATTTGAAATCAAACGATGACTACGAGGTTAAAGTGCAGACTGGCAGCTTTAATTTGAGGGTATCTCCATCCTTATCTGATGAATCATTTAGAAATTACAGTATTTCTGTACTTAGTCCCCCCCCATTTTAGTGAACCAAAAGTATTGGGACAAATTCACTTATGTGTATAAAAGTAGTCAGAAGTTGAGTATTTGGTCCCATATTCCTATCACACAATGACTACATCAAACTTGTGACTCTTTAAACTTGTTGGATGTATTTGCTGTTTGTTTTGGTTGTGTTTTAGATTATTTTGTGCCCAATAGAAATTAATGGTAAATAATGTATTGAGTCATTTTGGAGTCACTTTTATTGTAAATAAGAATATAATATGTTTCTAAACACTTCTACGTGAAGTGCTGCTTGAATAATGATGAGTTCAAAAGTTAAAGACGCACAAATATCAAACCCCCCAAAAATGCTAATCTCCCCTGTTATTGTAATGGTGCGAGGTTAGCATGTCTTGGGGGTATGATATAAAATGCTAACCTCCCCTGTTATTGTAATGGTGCGAGGTTAGCATGTCTTGGGGGTATGATATAAAATGCTAACCTCCCCTGTTATTGTAATGGTGAGAGGTTAGCATGTCTTGGGGGTATGATATAACATGCTAACCTCCCCTGTTATTGTAATGGTGCGAGGTTAGCATGTCTTGAGGGTATGATATAAAATGCTAACCTCCCCTGTTATTGTAATGGTGAGAGGTTAGCATGCCTTGGGGGTATGATATAAAATGCTAACCTCCCCTGTTATTGTAATGGTGAGAGGTTAGCATGTCTTGGGGGTATGATATAAAATGCTAACCTCCTCTGTTATTGTAATGGTGAGAGGTTAGCATGCCTTGGGGGTATGATATAAAATGCTAACCTCCTCTGTTATTGTAATGGTGAGAGGTTAGCATGTCTTGGGGGTATGATATAAAATGCTAAGCTCCCCTGTTATTGTAATGGTGAGAGGTTAGCATGCCTTGGGGGTATGATATAAAATGCTAACCTCCCCTGTTATTGTAATGGTGAGAGGTTAGCATGTCTTGGGGGTATGATATAAAATGCTAACCTCCTCTGTTATTGTAATGGTGAGAGGTTAGCATGTCTTGGGGGTATGATATAAAATGCTAAGCTCCCCTGTTATTGTAATGGTGCGAGGTTAGCATGTCTTGAGGGTATGATATAAAATGCTAACCTCCCCTGTTATTGTAATGGTGAGAGGTTAGCATGTCTTGAGGGTATGATATAAAATGCTAATCTCCCCTGTTATTGTAATGGTGCGAGGTTAGCATGTCTTGGGGGTATGATATAAAATGCTAACCTCCCCTGTTATTGTAATGGTGCGAGGTTAGCATGTCTTGGGGGTATGATATAAAATGCTAACCTCCCCTGTTATTGTAATGGTACGAGGTTAGCATGTCTTGGGGGTATGATATAACATGCTAACCTCCCCTGTTATTGTAATGGTACGAGGTTAGCATGTCTTGGGGTATGATATAAAATGCTAACCTCCCCTGTTATTGTAATGGTGAGAGGTTAGCATGCCTTGGGGGTATGATATAAAATGCTAACCTCCCCTGTTATTGTAATGGTGAGAGGTTAGCATGTCTTGGGGGTATGATATAAAATGCTAACCTCCTCTGTTATTGTAATGGTGAGAGGTTAGCATGCCTTGGGGGTATGATATAAAATGCTAACCTCCTCTGTTATTGTAATGGTGAGAGGTTAGCATGTCTTGGGGGTATGATATAAAATGCTAAGCTCCCCTGTTATTGTAATGGTGAGAGGTTAGCATGCCTTGGGGGTATGATATAAAATGCTAACCTCCCCTGTTATTGTAATGGTGAGAGGTTAGCATGTCTTGGGGGTATGATATAAAATGCTAACCTCCTCTGTTATTGTAATGGTGAGAGGTTAGCATGTCTTGGGGGTATGATATAAAATGCTAAGCTCCCCTGTTATTGTAATGGTGCGAGGTTAGCATGTCTTGAGGGTATGATATAAAATGCTAACCTCCCCTGTTATTGTAATGGTGAGAGGTTAGCATGTCTTGGGGGTATGATATAAAATGCTAACCTCCCCTGTTATTGTAATGGTGCGAGGTTAGCATGTCTTGGGGGTATGATATAAAATGCTAACCTCCCCTGTTATTGTAATGGTACGAGGTTAGCATGTCTTGGGGGTATGATATAAAATGCTAACCTCCCCTGTTATTGTAATGGTACGAGGTTAGCATGTCTTGGGGGTATGATATAAAATGCTAACCTCCCCTGTTATTGTAATGGTGCGAGGTTAGCATGTCTTGAGGGTATGATATAAAATGCTAACCTCCTCTGTTATTGTAATGGTGAGAGGTTAGCATGTCTTGGGGGTATGATATAAAATGCTAAGCTCCCCTGTTATTGTAATGGTGAGAGGTTAGCATGCCTTGGGGGTATGATATAAAATGCTAACCTCCCCTGTTATTGTAATGGTGAGAGGTTAGCATGTCTTGGGGGTATGATATAAAATGCTAACCTCCTCTGTTATTGTAATGGTGAGAGGTTAGCATGTCTTGGGGGTATGATATAAAATGCTAAGCTCCCCTGTTATTGTAATGGTGCGAGGTTAGCATGTCTTGAGGGTATGATATAAAATGCTAACCTCCCCTGTTATTGTAATGGTGAGAGGTTAGCATGTCTTGAGGGTATGATATAAAATGCTAATCTCCCCTGTTATTGTAATGGTGCGAGGTTAGCATGTCTTGGGGGTATGATATAAAATGCTAACCTCCCCTGTTATTGTAATGGTGCGAGGTTAGCATGTCTTGGGGGTATGATATAAAATGCTAACCTCCCCTGTTATTGTAATGGTGAGAGGTTAGCATGTCTTGGGGGTATGATATAACATGCTAACCTCCCCTGTTATTGTAATGGTGCGAGGTTAGCATGTCTTGAGGGTATGATATAAAATGCTAACCTCCCCTGTTATTGTAATGGTGAGAGGTTAGCATGCCTTGGGGGTATGATATAAAATGCTAACCTCCCCTGTTATTGTAATGGTGAGAGGTTAGCATGTCTTGGGGGTATGATATAAAATGCTAACCTCCTCTGTTATTGTAATGGTGAGAGGTTAGCATGCCTTGGGGGTATGATATAAAATGCTAACCTCCTCTGTTATTGTAATGGTGAGAGGTTAGCATGTCTTGGGGGTATGATATAAAATGCTAAGCTCCCCTGTTATTGTAATGGTGAGAGGTTAGCATGCCTTGGGGGTATGATATAAAATGCTAACCTCCCCTGTTATTGTAATGGTGAGAGGTTAGCATGTCTTGGGGGTATGATATAAAATGCTAACCTCCTCTGTTATTGTAATGGTGAGAGGTTAGCATGTCTTGGGGGTATGATATAAAATGCTAAGCTCCCCTGTTATTGTAATGGTGCGAGGTTAGCATGTCTTGAGGGTATGATATAAAATGCTAACCTCCCCTGTTATTGTAATGGTGAGAGGTTAGCATGTCTTGGGGGTATGATATAAAATGCTAACCTCCCCTGTTATTGTAATGGTGCGAGGTTAGCATGTCTTGGGGGTATGATATAAAATGCTAACCTCCCCTGTTATTGTAATGGTGCGAGGTTAGCATGTCTTGGGGGTATGATATAAAATGCTAACCTCCCCTGTTATTGTAATGGTGCGAGGTTAGCATGTCTTGGGGGTATGATATAAAATGCTAACCTCCCCTGTTATTGTAATGGTGAGAGGTTAGCATGTCTTGGGGGTATGATATAAAATGCTAACCTCCCCTGTTATTGTAATGGTGAGAGGTTAGCATGTCTTGGGGGTATGATATAAAATGCTAAGCTCCCCTGTTATTGTAATGGTGCGAGGTTAGCATGTCTTGAGGGTATGATATAAAATGCTAACCTCCCCTGTTATTGTAATGGTGAGAGGTTAGCATGTCTTGGGGGTATGATATAAAATGCTAACCTCCCCTGTTATTGTAATGGTGAGAGGTTAGCATGTCTTGGGGGTATGATATAAAATGCTAACCTCCCCTGTTATTGTAATGGTGAGGGGTTAGCATGTCTTGGGGGTATGATATAAAATGCTAACCTCCCCTGTTATTGTAATGGTGAGAGGTTAGCATGTCTTGGGGGTATGATATACAATGCCAAACTCCCCTGTTATTGGTAATGGTGAGAGGTTAGCATGTCTTGGGGGTATGATATAAAATGCTAACCTCCCCTGTTATTGTAATGGTGAGAGGTTAGCATGTCTTGGGGGGTATGATATAAAATGCTAACCTCCTCTGTTATTGTAATGGTGAGAGGTTAGCATGTCTTGGGGGTATGATATACAATGTTAATCTCCCCTGTTATTGTAATGGTGAGAGGTTAGCATGTCTTGGGGGTTTGATATTTGTGCGTCTGTAACTTTCTCACTCATCATTATTCACGATTCATTCAGGATTATCCCTAATCATAGTAGAAACATATTCTATTCTTATTTACAATAAAAGTGACTCCAAAATGACACAATACATTATTTACCATTCTAAACTTTTGATTACTTTAATACACATGTAAGTTCATTTGTCTCAATCCTACAATGTGGGGACTATGGACAAAAAGAGTTGTAATTTCTAAACGGTTCACCCTATATGAATGAAAATACTCTCAAATTACAGCTAACAGTATGCACTTCAACCTCGTAATCATAGTTTGATTTCAAATACAAAACTTGTGACGTATAAAGGCAAAACAATACAAAATGCTTCACTGTCCCAGTAATTACAG
>NC_052320.1:4301640-4399140 GCF_016432855.1 Salvelinus namaycush | reverse complement strand
CCCTCTGTCTTCTCTCTCGCTCTCTCTCTCTCTCTAGATGAGTCTTCGGGTGTGGCCCCTGACTGTCTGTCCCCGTCTCTTCATCCCTCTGTCTTCTCTCTCTCTCTCTCTCTCTCTCTAGATGAGTCTTCGGGTGTGGCCCCTGACTGTCTGTCCCCGTCTCTTCATCCCTCTGTCTTCTCTCTCTCTCTCTCTCTAGATGAGTCTTCGGGTGTGGCCCCTGACTGTCTGTCCCCGTCTCGGCCCCAGCTGGCCACTGGTAATGGTAATGGAAGCAGCAGTAATCCAGACAGCAGGCTGTGTAGGAAGCTTTCTCCTGTTGAGATCTATTATGCGATGAGGACCACCACGCAGCACAACTCACTGGCCCTCTCTGCCAGGTACTGCTGCAGCTACACCGTCCCGTCTCTGACCCAATGTCAATCATTCACATGGTTTTTTTCTAAAGCCCTTTTTTTACATCAGCAATTGTCACAAAGTGCTTTAAAAGATACCCAGCCTAAAACCACAGAGAACAAGCAAAGCAAATGTCATATTGTGTAATTGTTCAAAGTAAACTCTGTTTGTACAAACAGATGATACAAACTAGTCAGTACAAACTGCTGGGGTTTGTATCTATTTGCAACTAGGAACCATCTATTCTATCCACATCTACACCGAGTGTACAAAACATTAGGAACACCTTCCCAATATATGAGTTGCACCCCCTTTTGCCCTCAGAACAGCCTCAATTCGTCGGGGCCTAGACTCTACTAAGGCGTTGAAAGCGTTCCACAGGGGATGCTGGCCCATGTTGACTCCAATGCTTCCCACAGTTATGTCAAGTTGGCTGGCAGTGGATCTGTACTCCGAATAGCTCGTTCCATCTCATCCCACAGATGCTCAATTGGATTGAGACTTGTTGACTGGGGCAGGCCACTGCAGTAAGCTGGGTTCACTGTCATGTTCGTGGAACCATTCCTGGACAATCCTTGTGGCATCGGGCATTATCCTGCTGAGAAAAACAAAGGTGCATATGGCTACAATGCTGTGATGAAGGGATGCAGCTGATTGGCAATGAGTGTCGCACCCCTTTTATCAAAGGGCCCAATGAAAACACACCGTCACACCGTAACACCACCAGCCTGAAATGATGACACGCGACACGATGGATGCATGTACCCATGTGGTTTTCACCATACCGTGGTCCTCCTATCAGCGTGAAACAGCAGAAACCGGGTATTCATCAGACCAGGCAATGTTTTTCACATTCTCCAGTGGCCAGTGTTTTCGTTCCTTAGCCCAATGCAACCACAGTTTCTTTTTTTTGTTGCTGCTGAAAGAGGTAGAACTCTGTGAGGTTGTCGGCTGCCATAGTCGTGGATTCTTTTATGGGTCTATGGGCACCGATGTTGTACTGGACTGTCAGTTGACTAACTGTAGCCTGTCTGTTGCTCTGCACAATTCGTGTCAGACTCCTTTGTCCTCTTTCATCAATGACCAGTTTTGGACCGCTGGCCTGCCTTTGGCTGCAGGTCCTTTGGGTGGTGGACCATTCTTGATACACACAGGAAAACTGTTGAGTGTGAAAAACCCAGCAGCGTTGCAGTTCTTGACACCGGTGCGCCTGGCACCTACTACCCATACCCCGTTCAAAAGCACTTAAATCTTTTGTCTTACCCATTCACCCTCGGAATGGCACACATACAGTACATAATCCATGTCTCAATTCTCTCAAGACTTTAAAAATATTATTTAACCCGTCTCCTCCCCTTCATCTACAGTGATTGAATTGGATTTAACAGGTGACATCAATAAGGGATCATAGCTTTCACCTGGATTCACCTGGTCAGTCTATATCATGGAAAGAGCAGGTGTTCCTAATGTTTTGTCCAGTGTATAATGGGTCTTTCTTCTTCAAAAGTTCCCGTAAACCACTGATACACAGGAAGAGTGACGTTGTCTCTTACAGAATCTATGACGCAGTTTCATACATTCTAACCAGGAAGAGCAATGTTGTCTCCTACAGAATCTATGGCCCAGTTTCATACATTCTAACCAGGAAGAACGACGTTGTCTCCTACAGAATCTATGGCCCAGTTTCATACATTCTAACCAGGAAGAACGACGTTGTCTCCTACAGAATCTATGACCCAGTTTCATACATTCTAACCAGGAAGAGCGACGTTGTCTCCTACAGAATCTATGGCCCAGTTTCATACATTCTAACCAGGAAGAACGACGTTGTCTCCTACAGAATCTATGACCCAGTTTCATACATTCTAACCAGGAAGAGCGACGTTGTCTCCTACAGAATCTATGACCCAGTTTCATACATTCTAACCAGGAAGAGCGACGTTGTCTCCTACAGAATCTATGGCCCAGTTTCATACATTCTAACTTCCTAGATATGTCCTGTTTTGAGACTGTGGTATGTTGTAGTCCTAACGCAGACTCTTGCTGTGTGTGTCGCACTCTTCCCAGAAGCAATATGGAGGGAAGGAGTGTACCTACCACTCCCCTCCTCGCTCGGAACGGACCAACAGGTGTCCACAACCACATCAGGTGAGCTGAAGTCTTAATCTGTACAACTAACGCTAAACCAACAGGTGTCCACAACCACATCAGGTGAGCTGAAGTTTTAGGCTTAGATTCAATCAGATTAAGCATTAACCGGTGACAGCAGACACCCCGCATAGCAGATGTGTTGTCAGCTTAAGCACATCTGATTATATAAAGTCCTTAATTTATAGAACTAACCCTAACCCATTAGTGTCCAAAATCACATCAGGTGAGCTGCTATATACACACGCTGGAGCTAGAAGTCTGCATCTCAGAAAGGAATCTTCTTCCTCATCTTCTTGTTCTCCTCTTCCTCCCTGTTTTTCTTCTTCAATGGTTTAAATATTTTTTTTTAATGTATCTCTTTCCTTTTCCAGGTCAGCGATATCCACAGTGACGACTACCAAGCAGTGGTCAGACAATCCAGAGGCGGCCAAGGTGGTTCCTCATCAGTCTCAGGTCGGCGGCCCCTCCCCTGGCCCCTCCTCTGGCCCCCCGTCAGGGTCTTATGAGCAGGGAGGAGGAGGGGGAGGGGGTTACAGTGATATCCTGATGGACTATGTATGGGGGAAGCAGCAGCAGCAGAGACAGGTCCAACAGGTCCATGGCAATGGAAAGTTCCCTTCCTCTGTCCCTGTACCTCCTCCTTCTCACTTCAACGGCTACCCCCACCCCCAGGGACATCCCCCGGGGCCCCAGCACGTCTCTGGGGGCCCGCCAGCCTACTCCAGCCCCCTGATGCTCCGGGGGAAACTTGGGGAGCCACGCCGGGTCAAGGTAACCCGTACCAAGTCCTGTGGTCCATTCATCCCTCTCCAGCACCACCAGCAGGAGGTGCTCCACTTCTCCTCTTACACCTCCTCCTCTTCTGACCCTCCTCTTCCTCCCACCTCCTCCTCCTCGACCGGGACCTCCACAGCTGCCCTGTACCCCCACCAGGGGTCTGTGGTTGAGTCCCAAAAGCAACAGCATGGGTCTGGATCAGGACCCGGTCTCAATCTCAACCACAACCACCAGCTCGGACCACCCCAGTACTCTGACTCCGTCACCCCAGACGACCCCATCCGCAGCCTGCACAAGGCCCTGGCTCTGGAGGGCCTGAGGGACTGGTACCTGAGGAACAGCCTGGGTGGAGTGGCGGTGGGGGGGAAGGTACAGGGGCAGGACAACAGGGGGTCCCCCAGGAGGCGTACCACGAACTCCCTGCACGGGTCACACCCTCAGCAGCTCCCACACCAGCCCCAGATCTACCAGGGAGACCGAGACAGAGACTATCCTCCCTGCCACCTGCCACAGTCACAGACCTTCCACGGGCATCCGCTACATGGCAGGTAGGTGTGGTTGGTATGTACAGTATGCTATGTCTGAGTGGTTGTCGTAAGTCAGTGTGTACGCTCTAATGTTCTGTCTCTCTGTTGTCGTCCTCCGTTTGCTGCCAGAGGTACTTTATTACAATAGTAAGTCATAAATATTATTGACATTTAACATTTTATTATTATTATTAGGATTTTCATTTCCTTTTATTTATCTCGCTCTCTTTTCCATTCGCCGAGCGGACAGGGCTGTCAGGGAAATGAGAGAGGGGGGAGGGTTTTGCCTCTTCGTCAACAACAAATAGTGTGCTGACTCGAGCCATTGTTGACCCGTCTTGGAATACCTGATGGTCAAATGCTGACCCGTCTACCTTCCCGGGGGAGTTTTCATCTGTTATCGTGACTATTGGATACATTCCACCTCAGGACAAGAAATATAACAAGCTGGCACCTAAGCAAATGGACGAGGCTATAAACAAGCAGGAAAACTTACATCCGGAGGCTGCGTTTCTTTTTCGCCGGCGATTTTAATTCCGCGTCATTAAGACACGTGATGCCCAACTACCATCAACACGTGTCCTTCACCACTAGGGATAGTAAAGTCTTAGACCACTGTTACCCTACAAGGCCCTCCCTCGTGCACCATTCGGCAAATCAGATCCTGACTATATACTCATGCTTCCTGTTTACAAGCAGAAGTTCAAACAGGAAGTACCCGTGACACACTCAGTTGAGAAATGCTCATCAGAATCTGAGATTCTGATTGGAATATGTTCCCAGACTCTCCAGATAACATCGACGAGCTAACCACCTCCATCACCGGTTTCATAAGGAAATGCCTCGGCGCCGTTGTCCCACGGTGAAGTTTCGCTGCTTCCCCAGTCAAAAGCCCTGGATTACCACTGAGGTTGGTGCTAAACTAAAGGACAGGGCTACCACACACAGAGCTATCGTAGACAACCCCGAGGCTACGGCTGAAGGAACAAGTACCAGAAGTCCTCCCTACAGAGGGAGGTGCGGATAGCCCAGTACATCACTGGGGCCGAGCCCCCTGCCATCCAGGACCTCTATATCAGGTGGTGGTGAGGACAGCCCAGTACATCACTGGGGCCGAGCCCCCTGCCATCCAGGACCTCTATATCAGGTGGTGAGGACAGCCCAGTACATCACTGGGGCCGAGCTCCCTGCCATCCAGGACCTCTATATCAGGTGGTGCGGATAGCCCAGTACATCACTGGGGCCGAGCCCCCTGCCATCCAGGACCTCTATATCAGGTGGTGGTGAGGACAGCCCAGTACATCACTGGGGCCGAGCTCCCTGCCATCCAGGACCTCTATATCAGGTGGTGGTGCGGATAGCCCAGTACATCACTGGGGCCGAGCTCCCTGCCATCCAGGACCTCTATATCAGGTGGTGGGGACAGCCCAGTACATCACTGGGGCCGAGCTCCCTGCCATCCAGGACCTCTATATCAGGTGGTGAGGACAGCCCAGTACATCACTGGGGCCGAGCTCCCTGCCATCCAGGACCTCTATATCAGGTGGTGGTGAGGACAGCCCAGTACATCACTGGGGCCGAGCTCCCTGCCATCCAGGACCTCTATATCAGGTGGTGGTGAGGACAGCCCAGTACATCACTGGGGCCGAGCTCCCTGCCATCCAGGACCTCTATATCAGGTGGTGGTGCGGATAGCCCAGTACATCACTGGGGCTGAGCTCCCTGCCATCCAGGACCTCTATATCAGGTGGTGGGGACAGCCCAGTACATCACTGGGGCCGAGCCCCCTGCCATCCAGGACCTCTATATCAGGTGGTGGGGACAGCCCAGTACATCACTGGGGCCGAGCCCCCTGCCATCCAGGACCTCTATATCAGGTGGTGGGGACAGCCCAGTACATCACTGGGGCCGAGCCCCCTGCCATCCAGGACCTCTATATCAGGTGGTGGGGACAGCCCAGTACATCACTGGGGCCGAGCTCCCTGCCATCCAGGACCTCTATATCAGGTGGTGGGGACAGCCCAGTACATCACTGGGGCCGAGCTCCCTGCCATCCAGGACCTCTATATCAGGTGGTGGTGAGGACAGCCCAGTACATCACTGGGGCTGAGCTCCCTGCCATCCAGGACCTCTATATCAGGTGGTGGTGTGGACAGCCCAGTACATCACTGGGGCCGAGCTCCCTGCCATCCAGGACCTCTATATCAGGTGGTGGGGACAGCCCAGTACATCACTGGGGCCGAGCTCCCTGCCATCCAGGACCTCTATATCAGGTGGTGGTGAGGACAGCCCAGTACATCACTGGGGCTGAGCTCCCTGCCATCCAGGACCTCTATATCAGGTGGTGAGGACAGCCCAGTACATCACTGGGGCTGAGCTCCCTGCCATCCAGGACCTCTATATCAGGTGGTGAGGACAGCCCAGTACATCACTGGGGCTGAGCTCCCTGCCATCCAGGACCTCTATATCAGGTGGTGATGGGGACAGCCCAGTACATCACTGGGGCTGAGCTCCCTGCCATCCAGGACCTCTATATCAGGTGGTGGTGGGGACAGCCCAGTACATCACTGGGGCTGAGCTCCCTGCCATCCAGGACCTCTATATCAGGTGGTGGTGGGGACAGCCCAGTACATCACTGGGGCTGAGCTCCCTGCCATCCAGGACCTCTATATCAGGTGGTGGTGGGGACAGCCCAGTACATCACTGGGGCTGAGCTCCCTGCCATCCAGGACCTCTATATCAGGTGGTGGGGACAGCCCAGTACATCACTGGGGCCGAGCCCCCTGCCATCCAGGACCTCTATATCAGGTGGTGAGGACAGCCCAGTACATCACTGGGGCTGAGCTCCCTGCCATCCAGGACCTCTATATCAGGTGGTGGGGACAGCCCAGTACATCACTGGGGCTGAGCTCCCTGCCATCCAGGACCTCTATATCAGGTGGTGAGGACAGCCCAGTACATCACTGGGGCCGAGCTCCCTGCCATCCAGGACCTCTATATCAGGTGGTGATGTGGATAGCCCAGTACATCACTGGGGCCGAGCTCCCTGCCATCCAGGACCTCTATATCAGGTGGTGATGTGGATAGCCCAGTACATCACTGGGGCCGAGCTCCCTGCCATCCAGGACCTCTATATCAGGTGGTGGGGACAGCCCAGTACATCACTGGGGCCGAGCTCCCTGCCATCCAGGACCTCTATATCAGGTGGTGAGGACAGCCCAGTACATCACTGGGGCCGAGCTCCCTGCCATCCAGGACCTCTATATCAGGTGGTGAGGACAGCCCAGTACATCACTGGGGCCGAGCTCCCTGCCATCCAGGACCTCTATATCAGGTGGTGAGGACAGCCCAGTACATCACTGGGGCCGAGCCCCCTGCCATCCAGGACCTCTATATCAGGTGGTGAGGACAGCCCAGTACATCACTGGGGCTGAGCTCCCTGCCATCCAGGACCTCTATATCAGGTGGTGGTGGGGACAGCCCAGTACATCACTGGGGCCGAGCCCCCTGCCATCCAGGACCTCTATATCAGGTGGTGGGGACAGCCCAGTACATCACTGGGGCCGAGCTCCCTGCCATCCAGGACCTCTATATCAGGTGGTGGGGACAGCCCAGTACATCACTGGGGCTGAGCTCCCTGCCATCCAGGACCTCTATATCAGGTGGTGGTGGGGACAGCCCAGTACATCACTGGGGCTGAGCTCCCTGCCATCCAGGACCTCTATATCAGGTGGTGGTGGGGACAGCCCAGTACATCACTGGGGCTGAGCTCCCTGCCATCCAGGACCTCTATATCAGGTGGTGGGGACAGCCCAGTACATCACTGGGGCCGAGCCCCCTGCCATCCAGGACCTCTATATCAGGTGGTGCGGATAGCCCAGTACATCACTGGGGCTGAGCTCCCTGCCATCCAGGACCTCTATATCAGGTGGTGGGGACAGCCCAGTACATCACTGTGGCCGAGCCCCCTGCCATCCAGGACCTCTATATCAGGTGGTGAGGATAGCCCAGTACATCACTGGGGCTGAGCTCCCTGCCATCCAGGACCTCTACATCAGGCGGTGTGAAAGGAAGGAATACAACAAGACCCGTAAAATCATTAAAGACTCCAGCCACCCAAGACATAGACTGTTCTCTCTCCTTCCACACGGCAAGCGGTACCGGAGCAACAAGTCTGACACCAACAGGTTCCCGAACAGCTTCTATCCACAAGCCATAAGACTGCTAAATAACTAACAAAATGGCTACACGGACTATCTGAGATGACCTTTTGTATTTTATGAAATCGTTTTTTTAATCAAAGTTGAAGTTCTGATATCTATGGATTCCGCGGTTAGCTTTTTTCAGCTGGGACCGCAAGTTTATGCCCCGGATTTCTGCTAAAACAGCACAACAGTTAGCGGTTACGACGAGGAACTGAAGAAAGACTAGAACATTCTCTTGAACGTCTTTGTTGGCACAGGGAAGAATATAATAATCTCTGGTCCCCTGCCGTGTTATTGAAGGGATTTGGAACGTTACAGTCGCCTCGCTGCCCTAGACGAGTTTCCTGAAGAAACTTTTGTGACAATTTTGACTTGCTGTGGGAGCAACCAGTCTTTAAAAGAGACTGGATTCACCCGAACCACAGGGGTTCCAGAATGATCTCCATCAACATAGCGAACTGCTTAAGAGACTGGATTCACCCGAACCACAGGGGTTCCAGAATGATCTCCATCAACATAGCGAACTGCTTAAGAGACTGGATTCACCCGAACCACAGGGGTTCCAGAATGATCTCCATCAACATAGCGAACTGCTTAAGAGACTGGATTCACCCGAACCACAGGGGTTCCAGAATGATCTCCATCAACATAGCGAACTGCTTAAGAGACTGGATTCACCCGAACCACAGGGGTTCCAGAATGATCTCCATCAACATAGCGAACTGCTTAAGAGACTGGATTCACCTGAACCACAGGGGTTCCAGAATGATCTCCATCAACATAGCGAACTGCTTAAGAGACTGGATTCACCCGAACCACAGGGGTTCCAGAATGATCTCCATCAACATAGCGAACTGCTTAAGAGACTGGATTCACCCGAATTACAGGGGTTCCAGAATGATCTCCATCAACATAGCGAACTGCTGAAGAGACTTGACAGTTTGAGTTTGGTAGTGCTCCAGTCCTCCTCTCATAATAAGACAACAGAGGACATGGAAATCCTATTATATCGTATTACATCCCGGAGAAATAGAAGTGCAGTCCATGTAATTAACCTAATCTATGTTCCTTTGGCTGTTAGCGCCAAGGGTATTGTCAGCAATAATCATATGCCTATAGAATTGAATTCCACTGTTTCCACTGAAACTGTCTGCCTTAAGGGAAGAAGCCCACTCGGTACCATTGGCTCTGGCACGTCTACCTCGGATCAGCCTTTCAGAATATCACTAAAAACAACAAACAAGCAATCCAGAAAAAGGACAAAAAATAACCCATAACAAAATATGTAGCCTAAGAAACAAGGTTCATGACAACTTACTAACACCTAAAAACATTAATATTCTAGGCCATCTCAGAAACATATTTGATAATTCCTTTGATGATGTAGTAGTATCTATACATGGGTATAGAATATACAGGAAAGAAAAGTGCTCCGATAACCTCCAAGTGCTAAAAGTCTGTATTTGAACTACATGTGTGAAATGCTCGATGATGTATGTAATATGAACAGAGAGGAATATTTTCTGGATGACCTAACTATTGAACTGGTTGTCAACCAGCTGTTCACACACAAAAAAGAAGCTTCAAACAATAACCAGTACTTGCAACCTTGTTCAGGTTATCAGTCAACCTGCCAGCGTATTTACAAACAGAACGGGAACTAAATCATTCACGTGTATTGACCACATGTTTACTAATGCAGCAGAAATCTGCTCTAAAGCCGTGTCCACATCCATCAGATGTAGTGATCATAATATCCATGTCTAGAAAAAACTAAGTTCCAAAGACGGGTCCTAAAATTGTGTATAAGCGATCATACAAGAAGTTTTGCAATGATTCTTATGTCGAAGATGTGAAAAATATTTGCTGTGCTGATGTGTAATGAGGAACGACTTGACAACGCACTTTTATGAAACTGCTTCTTCCGGTTACTGATGGACATGCACCCGTCAAGACACGAACTGTTATAACTTCCAAATCTCCATGGATAGAGGATGAATTGAAAAACTGTATGGCTGAGAGGGATGAGCCAAAGGGACAAGTAAGGACGAGCCACCTTGTACCGAGAACCCGGATGGTAAATTGCTGAAGTTGGTCGCGGAATACTGTTTGCCACATCTTCAATTTAAGCCTAGAAGACGGTGTGTACCCTCAGGCTCGGAGGGAGGTGAAGGTCGTTCCGCTACCCAAGAATAACAAAGCACAGGTTCAAACAGCCGACCAATCAGCTTTTTACCGGTGCTTTTTACCGGTGCTTAGCAAACTTTTGGAAAAACAAATTAACGGACTTTCAGCATGCTTATAGAGAAGGGCAGTCAACATGTACTGCACTGACACAAATGACTGATGATTGGTTGAAAGAAATTGATAAGAAAATTGTGAGCCGTTTTGTTACATTTCAGCGCAGCTTTTCATATATTTGATCATAACCTATTGCTGAAAAAACATTTGATTTATTTTGTATTTCCATTCTCTGCCTTAGATAGATAACTATCTAATAGGGGTTTCTTTAATGGGAGCCATCTTTAATGCAAATTTGGTTGAGTGTGGTATACCGCAGGGCAGCCAGCTAGGACCATTATTGTTTTCTGTTTTGACTAATGACCTTCCACTGACCTTGAATAAAGCCTGTGTGTCTTTGTACGCCGATGACTCAACCGTATATATACGTCAGCTACGACAGTAACATTTAAAACCTGTACTACTGCCCAGTTGTGTGGTCATGTGCGACAAAGAAGGATATAGGAAAAGTGTAGTGTATTGGATTATGTAGTGTAGTGTATTATGTAGTGTATTATGTAGTGTATTATGCAGTGTATTATGTAGTGTATTATGTAGTGTATTATGCAGTGTATTATGCAGTGTATTATGTAGTGTAGTGTATTATGTAGTGTATTATGCAGTGTATTATGTAGTGTATTATGCAGTGTATTATGCAGTGTATTATGCAGTGTATTATGTAGTGTATTATGTAGTGTATTATGCAGTGTATTATGTAGTGTATTATGTAGTGTATTATGCAGTGTATTATGTAGTGTAGTGTATTATGTAGTGTATTATGTAGTGTAGTGTATTATGTAGTGTATTATGTAGTGTATTATGCAGTGTATTATGTAGTGTATTATGTAGTGTATTATGCAGTGTATTATGTAGTGCAGTGTATTATGTAGTGTAGTGTATTATGTAGTGTAGTGTATTATGCAGTGTATTATGTAGTGTATTATGTAGTGTAGTGTATTATGTAGTGTATTATGTAGTGTAGTGTATTATGTAGTGTATTATGTAGTGCAGTGTATTATGTAGTGGATTATGTAGTGGATTATGTAGTGTACTGTATTATGTTGTGTAGTATATTATTTATTGTATAATGCAGTGTATTATGTAGTGTAGTGTATTATGTATTGTTTTAGGTATTGTATTATGTAGTGTATTATCTAGTGTGGTGTATTGTGTATTGTGTAGTGTAGGGTATTATGTATTGTATTGTGTAGTGCATTGTGTAGTGTATTATGTAGTGTAGGATATTATGTAGTGTAGTGTAGTGTATTATGTAGTGTAGTGTATTATGTAGTGTATTGTGTAGTGTATTATGTAGTGTATTATGTAGTGTAGGATATTATGTAGTGTAGTGTATTATGTAGTGTAGGATATTATGTATTGTATTGTGTAGTGTATTGTTTTATGCAGTGTATTATATCTTGTTTTATGTATTGTATTATGTATTGTATTATGTATTGTATTGTGTATTGTATTGTGTAGTGTATTATGTAGTGTAGTACATTGTATTATGTAGTGTTATGTATTGTTTTATGTAGTGTAGTGTATTGTATTATGTAGTGTAGTACATTGTATTATGTAGTGTTATGTATTGTTTTATGTAGTGTAGTGTATTGGATTATGTATTGTATTATGTAGTGTATTATGTAGTGTTTTATGTAGTGTAGTTTATTATGTAGTGTATTGTTTAGTGTAGTGTATTGTGGAGTGTAGTGTAGTGTATTATGTAGTATAATGACCCTGTATATAGTATGATGACCCTGTATATAGTATGATGACCCTGTATACAGTATGCTGACCCTGTATATAGTATGCTGACCCTGTATACGGTATGCTGACCCTGTATACAGTAAGCTGACCCTGTATACAGTATGCTGACCCTGTATATAGTATGCTGACCCTGTATACGGTATGCTGACCCTGTATACAGTAAGCTGACCCTGTATACAGTATGCTGACCCTGTATATAGTATGCTGACCCTGTATACAGTATGCTGACCCTGTATACAGTATGCTGACCCTGTATATAGTATGCTGACCCTGTATACAGTATGCTGACCCTGTATACAGTATGCTGACCCTGTATATAGTATGCTGACCCTGTATATAGTATGCTGACCCTGTATATGGTATGCTGACCCTGTATATAGTATGCTCACCCTGTATACAGTATGCTGACCCTGTATATAGTATGCTGACCCTGTATATAGTATGCTGACCCTGTATACAGTATGCTGACCCTGTATATAGTATGCTGACCCTGTATACAGTATACTGACCCTGTATACTGACCCTGTATATAGTATGCTGACCCTGTATACAGTATGCTGACCCTGTATACAGTATGCTGACCCTGTATACAGTATGCTGACCCTGTATATAGTATGCTGACCCTGTATACAGTATGCTGACCCTGTATACAGTATGCTGACCCTGTATATAGTACGCTGACCCTGTATACAGTATGCTGACCCTGTATATAGTATGCTGACCCTGTATATAGTATGCTGACCCTGTATATAGTACGCTGACCCTGTATATAGTATGCTGACCCTGTATACAGTATGCTGACCCTGTATATAGTATGCTGACCCTGTATATAGTATGCTGACCATGTATACAGTATGCTGACCCTGTATATAGTATGCTGACCCTGTATATAGTATGCTGACCCTGTATACAGTATGCTGACCCTGTATATAGTATGCTGACCATGTATACAGTATGCTGACCCTGTATATAGTATGCTGACCCTGTATATAGTATGCTGACCCTGTATATAGTATGCTGACCATGTATATAGTATGCTGACCCTGTATATAGTATGCTGACCATGTATACAGTATGCTGACCCTGTATATAGTATGCTGACCCTGTATATAGTATGCTGACCCTGTATATAGTATGCTGACCATGTATACAGTATGCTGACCCTGTATATAGTATGCTGACCCTGTATATAGTATGCTGACCCTGTATACAGTATGCTGACCCTGTATACAGTATGCTGACCCTGTATACAGTATGCTGACCCTGTATATAGTATGCTGACCATGTATACAGTATGCTGACCCTGTATATAGTATGCTGACCCTGTATATAGTATGCTGACCCTGTATATAGTATGCTGACCATGTATATAGTATGCTGACCCTGTATATAGTATGCTGACCATGTATACAGTATGCTGACCCTGTATATAGTATGCTGACCCTGTATATAGTATGCTGACCCTGTATATAGTATGCTGACCATGTATACAGTATGCTGACCCTGTATATAGTATGCTGACCCTGTATATAGTATGCTGACCCTGTATACAGTATGCTGACCCTGTATACAGTATGCTGACCCTGTATACAGTACTCTTACTTTCTTGTGTTTTTCTTATTTATATTTATTGTGTGTTGTTCAACATTGTTACTTTTAGTGCTACATTGCTATTGATTAGTCCATTGTTGGGTTTAGAGCTGAACGGCTTTTCACTGTACTTTTGCACATGACATTGAAACTCTCTCTCTCTCTCTCTCTCTCTCTCTCTCTTTCTCAGGTCTCTGTATCAGGAGTCCTTCCCATCCCAGATGCAGGAGCTGACCCTGAAAGAACCCAGCACTGACAGAGGTGACCTGCCTACCCCGGGTACACTGGTCTAACAACCAGAGGTGACCTGCCTACCCCGGGTACACTGGTCTAACAACAACAACCAGAGGTGACCTGCCTACCCCGGGTACACTGGTCTAACAAACAGAGGTGACCTGCCTACCCCGGGTACACTGGTCTAACAACCAGAGGTGACCTGCCTACCCCGGGTACACTGGTCTAACAACCACAAACAGAGGTGACCTGCCTACCCCGGATACAATGGTCTAACAACCAGAGGTGACCTGCCTACCCCGGGTACACTGGTCTAACAACCACAAACAGAGGTGACCTGCCTACCCCGGGTACACTGGTCTAACAAACAGAGGTGACCTGCCTACCCCGGGTACACTGGTCTAACAACCACAAACAGAGGTGACCTGCCTACCCCGGGTACACTGGTCTAACAACCAGAGGTGACCTGCCTACCCCGGGTACACTGGTCTAACAACCACAAACAGAGGTGACCTGCCTACCCCGGGTACACTGGTCTAACAACCAGAGGTGACCTGCCTACCCCGGGTACACTGGTCTAACAACCAGAGGTGACCTGCCTACCCCGGATACACTGGTCTAACAACAACAACCAGAGGTGATCTGCCTACCCCGGGTACACTGGTCTAACAACCAGAGGTGACCTGCCTACCCCGGGTACACTGGTCTAACAACCGGAGGTGACCTGCCTACCCCGGATACACTGGTCTAACAACCAGAGGTGATCTGCCTACCCCGGGTACACTGGTCTAACAACAACAACCAGAGGTGATCTGCCTACCCCGGGTACACTGGTCTAACAACCAGAGGTGACCTGCCTACCCCGGGTACACTGGTCTAACAACCAGAGGTGACCTGCCTACCCCGGATACACTGGTCTAACAACCACAAACAGAGGTGACCTGCCTACCCCGGGTACAATGGTCTAACAACCACAACCAGAGGTGACCTGCCTACCCCGGATACACTGGTCTAACAACCACAAACAGAGGTGACCTGCCTACCCCGGATACACTGGTCTAACAACCAGAGGTGACCTGCCTACCCCGGATACACTGGTCTAACAACCACAAACAGAGGTGACCTGCCTACCCCGGGTACACTGGTCTAACAACAACAACCAGAGGTGACCTGCCTACCCCGGGTACAATGGTCTAACAACCACAACCAGAGGTGACCTGCCTACCCCGGATACACTGGTCTAACAACCACAACCAGAGGTGACCTGCCTACCCCGGGTACACTGGTCTAACAACAACAACCAGAGGTGACCTGCCTACCCCGGGTATACTGGTCTAACAACAACAACCAGAGGTGACCTGCCTACCCCGGGTACACTGGTCTAACAACCACAACCAGAGGTGACCTGCCTACCCCGGGTACACTGGTCTAACAACCACAACCAGAGGTGACCTGCCTACCCCGGATACACTGGTCTAACAACCACAACCAGAGGTGACCTGCCTACCCCGGGTACACTGGTCTAACAACAACAAACAGAGGTGACCTGCCTACCCGGATACACTGGTCTAACAACCAGAGGTGACCTGCCTACCCCGGGTACACTGGTCTAACAACCACAACCAGAGGTGACCTGCCTACCCCGGATACACTGGTCTAACAACCAGAGGTGACCTGCCTACCCCGGGTACACTGGTCTAACAACCACAACCAGAGGTGACCTGCCTACCCCGGATACACTGGTCTAACAACCAGAGGTGACCTGCCTACCCCGGGTACAATGGTCTAACAACAACAACCAGAGGTGACCTGCCTACCCCGGGTACACTGGTCTAACAACAACAAACAGAGGTGACCTGCCTACCCCGGATACACTGGTCTAACAACCAGAGGTGACCTGCCTACCCCGGGTACAATGGTCTAACAACAACAACCAGAGGTGACCTGCCTACCCCGGGTACACTGGTCTAACAACAACAAACAGAGGTGACCTGCCTACCCCGGATACACTGGTCTAACAACCAGAGGTGACCTGCCTACCCCGGGTACACTGGTCTAACAACAACAACCAGAGGTGACCTGCCTACCCCGGGTACACTGGTCTAACAACAACAACCAGAGGTGACCTGCCTACCCCGGGTACACTGGTCTAACAACAACAAACAGAGGTGACCTGCCTACCCCGGGTACACTGGTCTAACAACCACAAACAGAGGTGACCTGCCTACCCCGGATATACTGGTCTAACAACCAGAGGTGACCTGCCTACCCCGGGTACACTGGTCTAACAACCAGAGGTGACCTGCCTACCCCGGATACACTGGTCTAACAACCACAAACAGAGGTGACCTGCCTACCCCGGGTACAATGGTCTAACAACCACAACCAGAGGTGACCTGCCTACCCCGGATACACTGGTCTAACAACCACAACCAGAGGTGACCTGCCTACCCCGGATACACTGGTCTAACAACCACAAACAGAGGTGACCTGCCTACCCCGGGTACACTGGTCTAACAACCAGAGGTGACCTGCCTACCCCGGGTACACTGGTCTAACAACCACAACCAGAGGTGACCTGCCTACCCCGGATACACTGGTCTAACAAACAGAGGTGACCTGCCTACCCCGGGTACACTGGTCTAACAACCACAACCAGAGGTGACCTGCCTACCCCGGATACACTGGTCTAACAAACAGAGGTGACCTGCCTACCCCGGATACACTGGTCTAACAACCAGAGGTGACCTGCCTACCCCGGGTACACTGGTCTAACAACCACAAACAGCGGTGACCTGCCTACCCCGGATACACTGGTCTAACAACCACAAACAGAGGTGACCTGCCTACCCCGGGTACACTGGTCTAACAACCAGAGGTGACCTGCCTACCCCGGATACACTGGTCTAACAACCACAAACAGAGGTGACCTGCCTACCCCGGGTACACTGGTCTAACAACCAGAGGTGACCTGCCTACCCCGGGTACACTGGTCTAACAACAACAAACAGACATGTTACTGACTGAATGATACACAGTCATATTGTAGAGCAACTTCATGGACCTCCGTACAAAAAGGAAAATATGAAGGACATTTATTTACACAATATTTGTATTTTTTCTGCACATTTTTTGGGGAGAGAATGATAGAAGAATGTGACATTTTTCTAGAACTCAAAAGAGAAGTCGTTGTGTTTTTTTTTATTTTTTTATCTCCCCCTAAGGGAGCTTTTCTTTGCATTGCATCATCAAAGTCGGATCATGCATTGCCTCTGATGATCAATGAAACGGTGCTTGAAAGAGTCTAGCACTTCAATCAGTCTCTGGTAGAAATATAGTCCAGCTGAACATTGCTGTACAGTAGTTTATACAACTAATCCAGGTAAAGGAAGTTGAAATGGAACACGGTCATGGACAGTATTTACATGTTCCTCAACTGTTACAGAAATACTGAATTTCTCTAAGTGAACCATCTTCATCATCATCATCATCCACATAGAATTCCAGGTCTTAGTAGGGACAACAAATAGATAAATACACACAAGACTAACCAAACGAAAAGCACACCCATATCTTGTCACACAGACCCTACAGTACTACGAATCAGGTTGGTTAGGGAATGGGAAAGAGATGTCTATGTTAACTCCGATACACTGATTGATCTCAGTCTACAGAAGGATCTGCAGTCTATAATTACATTTCTATGTCAGACAGACAAAATGAAGGGGGGGGGGGGGTGGTTTATGTCAGCGATGAGGTTTAGTCAGTTGTTTGTCCACAAGAAACAATAAAACAATACCAGCTCCCTCTAGCACACTGCTCTCTCAATAACAAACAACAACCTGGACTCAGGGGTAGACGTAACATAGTAAAGGTAAATCCAGGACACTCCAATTAGTATGACATGTTAAGTTTCATATGGTATGTATTCATTTTTTATGTCCGTCATCCATTTCGTATGATATGTTACGAATTGCAATTCGTACAATATATTACGAATTTGCAAAGCAAATTCCAATTTGTTATTGGTAATATTAGCTAGGTGGCTAACGTTAGTAAGGCTAGGGGTTAGGAGTTAAAGGGTTAAGGTTAGGTAAAGGGTTAGCTAACATGCTAAGTAGTTGCTAAAATGCTAAAACTATCGGTTTGCTAGACGTTCGTGTTATACGCCCACCCATCCACCCCGACCAACAACCCTACATTCGATTTTGCCTTAAAAGCTCTACAGGATCGTGGCCCCCCCGCGGGATGGTTGAGCTAACGTAGGCTAATGCGATTAGCATGAGGTTGTAAGTAACAAGAACATTTCCCAGGACATAGACATATCTGATATTGGCAGAAAGTTTACATTCGTGTTAATCTAACTGCACTGTCCAATTTACAGTAGCTATTACAGTGAAATAATACCATGCTATTGTTTGAGGAGAGTTCACAATTATGAACTTGAAAATGTATTAGTAAACCAATTAGGCACATTTGGGTAGTCTTGAGACAACATTTTGAACAGAAATGCAATGGTTCATTGAATCAGTCTAATACTTTGCACGTACACTGCTGCCATCTAGTAGTCAACATCTAAATTATGCCTGATCTGGAATACTACATTTTGGCCTTTCTCTTGCGTTTCAAAGATGATGGAGGAAAGAAAAAAATATATATAAAAAAATACACGTTTTTTTTCTTTGTATTATCTTTTACCAGATCTAATGTGTTATATTCTCCTACATTAATTTCACATGTCCACAAACTTCAAAGTGTTTCCTTTCGAATGGTACCAAGAATATGCATATCCTTGCTTCAGGTCCTGAGCTACAGGCAGTTAGATTTGGGTATGTAATTAGCCGGAAATTGAAAAAAAGGGTCCGATCCTTATACTTTCTGTCTTATGTAACCATACCAAACATTACATATCATACTAATTTGAGTGTCTCAGATTTACATTTACAATATTACGTCTAGTCTATGAGACCAGACTGGACACAATAGCAGCTAGCACCAGTCCTTGTATGATGCTTCATATAATCAGGACAAATAAGAGTCATGTTATCCCTTTGGCTCCATTTCAAACACGAAGCGCTGTGTTGTTCCAGACTGCTGCTTGCACTAGTGTCCCAATAGGTGGCACCAAAGTGTGCTTATATTCTTTCCACGGCCCACCGAGCCCAGCCCACAGATAATGAGAACGTCATAGATCACCCGTTCGTAATTTCTCTTCTCAGCTAAGCAGAACTTTAACCCTTAACCAAATAAGATGTGAGCCGGGCGTTCTACTGAATAAAACAAGCACAATATTCTTATCTATGACGAGCAGCAGGACAGAGACACTTGGGTAAAGGAGGATAACCTAATTTAAAAATGTTGGTCATTTAGCAGACGCTCTTATCCAGAGCAATTAGGGGTTAAGTGCCTTGCTCAAGGGCACATCGACATATTTTTTATCTATTTGGCTCGGATATTCGAACCAGCGACCTTTCGGTTAACCGGTCCAACGCTCCTACTTGCTAGGATACCTGCTGCCCCATATAAAGCCATGCAAACGACAGCTCAGATTCGGCTATGCACCTTATAAAGGCAATGTGGTAAACACTGCATATGTCGGCTCAATCACAAATGACTTTTAAATGTTTAGAGCGTTATAACGTGGATCTTTCAATTGATCATGTCCTATTGTTCAATTGATCATGTCCTATTGTTCAATTGATGTCCTGTTCTTTGAAACTCAGTGAGTTCTTTAAAACAACTGGGGAAAAATTCAGATAAAAAATGTAATATTTGAGTTACACAATCATTTCTTTGTCCCATACTTCCTGGCTGTTGTAGTGGAGAGGTATGAAGGGAATGTGATTTGTGATCAGAATGAGAATATTTAGAAATGTTTTTTTGAACAAAAAATACAACATGGGGGGGTTATTACTGCAAATATTCTATTATGTTTTTGTACTGCGTTAAGTTTTACATGAATTGATATGAATTGAACCATGAGACCAGCCAGATTAAATATGAAATCAGGTATTGACCATCCTCAGACCAAAACACTGGAACGTATAAGTATTGCTGGTAAATCTACCTTCATCCATAGCATCAAATCTATGATAAGTATTGCTGGTAAATCTACCTTCATCCATAGCATCCAAATCTATGATAAGTATTGCTGGTAAATCTACCTTCATCCATAGCATCCAAATCTATGATAAGTATTACTGGTAAATCTACCTTCATCCATAGCATCCAAATCTATGATAAGTATTACTGGTAAATCTACCTTCATCCATAGCATCCAAATCTATGATAAGTATTACTGGTAAATCTAACTTCATCCATAGCATCAAATCGATGCTGTCTTCTTGACTTTTTCCTGTTTAAGTCCTTGTCCATCATACTTCTAATGCAGTCAGGTATAAATCAAGTCACTGTAGCCTGGGAGCCAGTCTATTTAGCCTGGTAGCCAGTCTGTTTAGCCTGGTAGCCAGTCTGTTTAGCCTGGGAGCCAGTCTGTTTAGCCTGGGAGCCAGTCTGTTTAGCCTGGGAGCCAGTCTGTTTAGCCTGGTAGCCAGTCTGTTTAGCCTGGTAGCCAGTCTGTTTAGCCTGGGAGCCAGTCTGTTTAGCCTGGGAGCCAGTCTATTTAGCCTGGGAGCCAGTCTGTTTAGCCTGGGAGCCAGTCTATTTAGCCTGGTAGCCAGTCTGTTTAGCCTGGGAGCCAGTCTGTTTAGCCTGGGAGCCAGTCTATTTAGCCTGGCAGCCAGTCTATTTAGCCTGATTCTGCTCTCCTGCCAACACCTAATGGAATTGTCATGCCAAACATTTTCATGTTCAGCCAATGACAAGTAGGCAAAATCATAAACAGATGTGGCACCAGGCTAAACTCAATGTAGACTACCCTGTCCAACATTCCCATAACCCATAGACAGCAATACATACATTTCTATTCAGTATTTTCCTGAAAATATGAAATATTGCTTTCCATGCTGTATTCTCACCTATGCCTAGACACTTTTCTAAAAGAGATATTGTGCTATACAGTAGCTACTAAAGCAATCGATCTTTGTTCAAGGACTTAAGAGTGGACCCCATTCAGGTTTAAAAAAAAAAATGTTTTAATAAATAGGGTATTGTGACATACACCAGTTGCATCTAAATCCAGACTGGATCACTTCATGTGAAACGGAGCTGAATTATGTCTGGATCTCCCCAGGCTAGGCTGAATTTTAATCTCTTTATTCCTCTTTGCCAAATGCTGCCATGCTTGTCTCCAGACTAACTAAAAATAGCTTTTCTGCTTCCTCCATTTTGTATTTACAACCAAGCTGCACATGACAACAACAATCAATTCAAACAAAGCAAACCAATATTTCCCTCAGGTTAAATGATCAATGGTTGACTAGTTGTTTAATTCTGTACGTGTCCCTACTGTAGTTGAGCACAATTTCATTTAAATTTTTTAAAATTGCACTTCTCTTGAAAATTCTATGGATTATTACTGTGAAAAATTCATAGTTCCTTCAGTAGAACTTCTTGACCAAATAGCTGTGATATGAGCAGCTTACAGCGTGTGTGGTTTGTGTTACGTGTGACATGTTGTTGACACTGGCACAACAACAGTTGTCTGTATGAATCAACATATGATGACGTTTGACTTTATAATAATGATGTCCAGTTGAACCCGTTTGTGATGTGGTCTGTGATGTGGTCCAGGTACTGAACATTGAACACCGACACCTGTGTAATAGGAGGTTTCCAGCCGAAAGACATGAACAGTCGTTGACCAAGTCTAATCTGGAAATTTGCAACGGGGGAGACCACAGCATGGGCGCATAGACTTTTTTTCTAACGGGCTTTCTCTGAGAAGGCACGTCTATGTTAATCAGACAATACCAAATGTTCTGTAAACACGAGAGGCTGGGAGAACGTCACAACATCAGGATCCCACCATGTCACACAGATACATTATCAGAGTGCCCTCGGGCTCAGCGTACCTCCAGTCTGACATCGATCACTGTCAACAGATGTAAGTTGATTACATAGCATACAGCTTTGAGTCTAGAGTCACAAATAGAACAGATGAGAGTCCCACATAGAACAGACGAGTCCCACATAGAACAGACGAGTCCCACATAGAACAGACGAGTCCCACATAGAACAGACGAGTCCCACATAGAACATACGAGTCCCACATAGAACAGACGATTCCCACATAGAACAGACGAGTCCCACATAGAACAGACGAGTCACACATAGAACAGACGAGTCCCACATAGAACAGACGAGTCACACATAGAACAGACGAGTCCCACATAGAACAGACGAGTCCCACATAGAACAGACGAGTCCCACATAGAACAGACGAGTCCCACATAGAACAGACGAGTCACACATAGAACAGACGAGTCCCACATAGAACAGACGAGTCCCACATAGAACAGACGAGTCCCACATAGAACAGACGAGTCCCACATAGAACACTGGAAATCATGTGTATTACAGAAAGGGAAAACATATACAATGCATTCGTAAAGTATTCAGACCCCTGGACAATTTCCACATTTTGTTACGTTACAGCCTTATTCTAAAATGGATTAAATACATTTTTTCCTCATCAATCTACACACAATACCCCATAATGACAAAGCAAAAACAGGTTTTTAAAAATGTTTGCAAATTTATAAAAACAAAAAATACCTTATTTACATAAGTATTCAGACCCTTTGCTATGAGACTCGAAATTGAGCTCAGGTGCATCCTGTTTCCATTGACCATTGTTGAGATGTTTCTACTTCATTGGAGTCCACCTGTGGTAACTTCAATTGATTTGGACATGATTTGGAAAGGCACACTCCTGTCTATATAAGGTCCGACAGTTGACAGTGCATGTCAGAGCAAAAACCAAGCCATGAGGTCCAAGGAATTGTCTGTAGAGCTACAAGACAGGATTGTGTCGAGGCTCAGATATGGGGAAGGTTACCACATTTTTATTGCAACATTGCAGGTCCCCAAGAACACAGTGGCCTCCATCATTCTTAAAAATGGAAGAAGTTTGGAACTATCAAGACTCTTCCTAGAGCTGGCCGCCCGGCAAAACTAAACAATCGGGGGAGAAGGGCCTTGGTCAGGGAGGTGACCAAGAATCAAATGGTCACTCTGATGTGGCTCCAGAGTTCCTCTGTGGAGATGGGAGAATCTTCCAGAAGGACAACCATCTCTGCAGCACTCCACCAATTAGGCCTTTATGGTAGAGTGGCCAGACAGAAGCCACTCCTCAGTAAAAAGTCCCTTGACAGCCCGCTTGGAGTTTGCCGAAAGGCACCTGAAGACACTCAGACCGTGATTCTCTGGTCTGATGAAACCAAGATTGAACTCTTTGTGCTGAATGCCAATCATCATGTCTGGAGGAAGCCTGGCACCATCCCTACGGTGAAGCATGGTGGTGACAGCATCATGCTGTGGGGATGTTTTTCAGCGGACTGGGAGACTAGTCAGGATAGAGGGAATCTCTGCTGATCAGAGCAAAGTACAGAGAGATCCTTGATTAAAACCTGCTCCAGAGTGCTCAGGACCTCAGACTGGAGCGAAGGTTCACCTACCAACAGGACAACAACTCTAAGCACATTGTAATCCATTTCAGAACGCTGTATAGTTACAAAATGTGGAAAAAGTTAAGGGGTCTGAATACTTTCCGAATGCACTGTATAATGCTAAGCATTGTGTTAATTCAATAGAATTGACTTTATTAATCTTACATTTCCCATTACTACCTGTGTTTATTCTAGACCAGGTGTCTCTACCAGGTAGCTCGCCAATCAGTTCTGAAAGTACGTGCATTTTTGTGTGTTTTTTCCGCAAACTGTCATAAACATGAAGCTCCCGGCTACTATCCAATCAAAGCAACATTGACATTATCCCACCCCTAGTTAAATACTATTGGCTTAAAAAGCCAAACGTAACACAATATCTGCCAATTAAAATATTTTGTCATGCCCATTCACCCTCTGAATGGCACCAATACACCAGCCATGTCTCGATTGTCTCAAGACTTAAAAATCCTTCTTTAACCTGTCTCCTCCCCTTCATCTACACTGATTTGAAGTGGATTTATCAAGTGACAGCAATAAGGGATTCATAGCTTTCACCTGGATTCACCTGGTCAGTCTATGTCATGGCAAGAGCTTAATGTTTTGTACACTCAGTGTATATAATGATTATATGTATCAATTGGGTGGCGATTGTTTGACAAACTCTGACATGATGTGTTGCAGCAGTAGGCCTAACAGCAGAAACATCGCTAGAGCGACACGTTCCTCTCTTGCTAGATGCAGAATTAAAGGGGAATTACACAAAAACATCTATTTGGCAAGGGGGGGTTTTCCAGACTTCAAAAATGGTGTTCTGATGTGCTTGAAGCATGTTCTCAGAACCTCATTGTTTTCTCAATGAATCATTGTAATATTGATAGTAAAAAAAAAAAATCCCAAAACAGAATTCAGGAAAATACAAAATATAGTTTAATAGGGTCCCCACCTTAGAGTTGTTTATTAACCATGATTTTACCAGGTATGTTGACAGAAAACACATCTGTTGTACACCAAGGACCCAGGGAAGAGTTGCAGGGGAGATATGAGAAGAATGTGCCTATTTGAAAGCAATAACAAAAAGTAGCTTGCGAAAGGTTTCATTTAAAACATTTTTTTTTAAGTAGCTCTCATGCTAGAAAAGGTTCTAGACTGTTTTATTATGGCAATGCAATTTGCCCCCCTTGTTTTCTTTTCTTTAGGTTGTACAGTACACTATCCTCCTCATATCTACTTGGATTATTATGGACCATAATGAGGAGGAAGCCAAGGGAACTGCTTTCATTTCTAAATGACTCTTTCATTCATTTTAGCAACAAGGACTGGAGGCAAAAGATGTCTTGACTTTCATTTATTTGACCTACGAAGAGGATAAAGATGTCTCTTCAACTTCTACTTTTCTTCTTCTGTGATTGTGACTATGGACTTTTTGATGGACTTTATGAATTGTTCTTTTGCATAGCAATGAATGCACCCTGTAAAAAAAGCTTTTTCTATCTTTGTCATTTTTTGGGGCCATTTGTATTGCTTTTTATCTGATCTCACATAACTTTGAATTATTCATATGATTCAAATGAATTATTCATATGATTCAAATGAATTATTCATATGATTCAAATGAATTATTCATATGATTCAAATGAATTATTCATATGATTCAAATGACAAATACATTTTTCTTGTATGAATGGATAACGAGTAAAGAAATGCTGTAAATGCTGTTTTTATTAAAGTGATTCTGCTAAATGTAACTAGATGCATTCTGACTGAGTGGTCTGCTAGCCTACCATACGATCTGTTAACTGTAGCTAGATGCATTCTGACTGAGTGGTCTGCTAGCCTACCATACGCTCTGTTAACTGTAGCTAGATGCATTCTGACTGAGTGGTCTGCTAGCCTACCATACGATCTGTTAACTGTAGCTAGATGCATTCTGACTGAGTGGTCTGCTAGCCTAGCATACGATCTGTTAACTGTAGCTAGATGCATTCTGACTGAGTGGTCTGCTAGCCTACCATACGATCTGTTAACTGTAGCTAGATGCATTCTGACTGAGTGGTCTGCTAGCCTACCATACGATCTGTTAACTGTAGCTAGATGCATTCTGACTGAGTGGTCTGCTAGCCTACCATATGATCTGTTAACTGTAGCTAGATGCATTCTGACTGAGTGGTCTGCTAGCCTAGCATACGATCTGTTAACTGTAGCTAGATGCATTCTGACTGAGTGGTCTGCTAGCCTAGCATACGATCTGTTAACTGTAGCTAGATGCATTCTGACTGAGTGGTCTGCTAGCCTACCATACGATCTGTTAACTGTAGCTAGATGCATTCTGACTGAGTGGTCTGCTAGCCTAGCATACGATCTGTTAACTGTAGCTAGATGCATTCTGACTGAGTGGTCTGCTAGCCTAGCATACGATCTGTTAACTGTAGCTAGATGCATTCTGACTGAGTGGTCTGCTAGCCTAGCATACGATCTGTTAACTGTTGCTAGATGCATTCTGACTGAGTGGTCTGCTAGCCTAGCATATACGATCTGTTAACTGTAGCTAGATGCATTCTGACTGAGTGGTCTGCTAGCCTACCATACGATCTGTTAACTGTAGCTAGATGCATTCTGACTGAGTGGTCTGCTAGCCTACCATACGATCTGTTAACTGCATTGTGAGTGGTTTCTTTTTGTTTTGTAGGGAGAGTGGGAGCACTAGGTGATGATACCTACATAAGGACGTCATAACACAGTACGTTTAAAGTCAGATACTTATTTCCCATTGTGGTCCCTATTATTATTATTATTGTTAACATAGATACATATATGGTTAGGCCTACAATGATACATTACATAGATACATATATGGTTAGGCCTAAAATGATACATTACATAGACATTTACCCTCATGATACACTAGCACAGGTTGCCGCGCGGTTAAACACTGCTTCCCATTAATTTCAATGGAAGGAAAGCGGTGAGAAGCGGAGAGGGCGGGGGACCTTTGGGCGGTGTGAAGGTGGCGTGGGAGGCAGTGAAAAATACACTTTTCTCAACTTTATGCAAATCACCAGCGGCGGGCGATGACCAATCATATCGAGTGGTTTCCATGACGAATTTGACGCTATGCGACCCAATGCTGGAGACTTTCTTCAAGCAAAGATGGCTGACAAAAATACTAAGATGGAAGCAAATGTAAGTAATTATAATGTCATAATAAATCATGCAAAAAATGTACAGTTGAGAGGAATATTTTAGTTAATGTAGAGACAAACGATTATGCTTTTTTTTTTAAATCATAAAGCTAATTGACAAAAATCGCGATTTAGCAAGCTAGCTGACTAGCTAACATTTGCTGGCTAGCTTTATGGGTGTTGTGACATGAGTATGAAATTGTAATTCTGTTTAATGTTTTAGGGACTCCTGAAACAACCAGCAAACCAGGCTGTCGTCTTGTGAAACAGTGGATGTAAAGAATCTAGCTAGCTAAAGCATTTACTGCAAATTGAATGTACAATTTTGTAAGCTTGCCTTGCTGATATTTGCCATGCAATGCAGATAATTGAAATAACGTAGCTAGCTAGCTATGTTCTTGCTTATTGTGCAGTGGAGGATAAAAATACCTGTATGCCTATGGATGTATAGCTAGTTATCTAGCCGATCTGTGTATGGACCCAAACGTTTGGTATACATATTAGTTCAGAACCTAGCTATGAACCTCAGCTAGTTTTATCAACTTCAAAACAGTCCGAACGACATTAATGAAGCCTATCGATTGAGTAGATTATAATATAACTTTATGCCAAGGATGCAAGTCGTATATACATGTAGTTATTACCATGCATGAGATCCCCACATTGTAGCCTGTACATTTAATGTATTCACTGATCATGTACTCTACCTTGGCAAATAAAGGTACAGTTCAGGTATATGAAAACTCTGAGGAGGGCTGGGTCTGGTTGAGCCGCTCTGAGGCTGGCCGGGTCTGGTTGAGTTACGCTGAGGCTGGCCGGGTCTGGTTGAGCTGCGCTGAGGCTGGCCGGGTCTGGTTGAGCTGCGCTGAGGCTGGCCGGGTCTGGTTGACCTGCGCTGAGGCTGGCCGGGTCTGGTTGAGCTGCGCTGAGGAGGGATCTGGTAGCATGGGAAGGAGATTTTAGGGAGAATTGAAGAGGGTGACCGGAGATGCTCCAAACTCGGTGTGGGGCCTCTTTTACTCTGTATGGCTTGGACACGGCTCAGTGTATCTGCATGCAGTTCCTGGGAGACAAGTGGTGGAGGGTGAGTGTTGCTGGCTGTTCTCCAGTCTTTGTGAAATGCCACCGGATCCAGGTCTAAAGGAGCGTCTGATTTGTGGGTTCTGAATCAGCTGTTGGCTTGGTCCTGGTTTTGTTTTTGTTGGTACTCTTTGTGTGGATGGCGGTGGCTGAAAAGAATCCTGCCTTAGCTTAGTTTATTCATTGATACAGGGATACTCATGAGCAGGATATCAAAAGTACATGTGAACGGATATGAGCTACTATCCGGGAATACTGTGCGCATGTAAACATGGTCATTGTTAGAGCGGCCACTAGAGTATCTGGCCAATATAATAGATGATCTGTTGCTGCACGGATTACTGGCTGGAGCAGTTCCATCCTCTCAGGTCCACAGATCTGTGCAGTGCTCTGAGGGAATTTGAATGACTGACTGATTTTTGTTTTATGTTTTTCAGACGTTTGAGGAAGTTAAAAGTGATGTTTTTCCCTTTTTCAATTTTGGATTCTGCCCTTTTTGTTTTCCTGTATCCAGTAGTGGGCGGCAATACTCCTTTTCAGGTTGTAGTCTGCCCTAAAACCCCACCGAAGAAGAAGAAGATCTGTGCCAATCACTGAGTTATAAATAAGCGGTGCCAATCAATGCATTATATCATAGAAGAAGAGGAGTCCATGTTGAATAAGACTTTTGCATCTGATGCAAGACATTGTCAAACGTTACTAGAGCATTTTGACTGTCGAAGTCAGGGGTTTGTTTTTCCCCGGAGGTCACCTTCCTAGCTAGCTACTACTGGATGGCTAACGTTATCCAGCCAGTGATATGGAAGTTGGGGCAGACCAAAGTTTCAGCTAAAGTTGGCATGCTAGTTAAGTAGCTTAGTGTTATTTTTTTCTCACTCGTTTCAGTGAGTGTTGTTCGTCTGTAGATACCTCTCGTATGAATATATAGCTAGATGTCAACGTCACCGCTATGTAGTTCGTCTGTAGATACCTCTCGTATGAATATATAACTAGATGTCAACGTCACCGCTATGTAGTAGCGAGTGGGTTCATCTCAATCACAGCTTTCTAGCTTCCTGGTTGTTAGCCGAAGTAACCTAGCTAGCTAAGGTTAGCGAACAGTAGCACTGCGTATGCAATGGATTGTCTATCGGCATTTCTGTTTTGCTTGAAAGAGGTTGGTTCATAGTTGCTTTAGCTGGCTAAGTGAATGTTATAGTTTATTGAATTTTTGTTATGCTTGCAACGTTAATGTAAAATAGCTAACTATCATTGAATAAGCAGCAATAAGCACTTTTAAGTTATAAAAAGTTGCTATCTATGTAGAAGAGAGGTCATCGTGGGACTAACGTTAACAGGTGTTTCAGTTGGGAGAGCTCAGCTGTATTTGGCTTCATTCTGCATTTGCATTCGGCACTAAAACCGCTAACTAACCAGCTATCAAAATGTTGGTAATGTATGAAAAGCTTCCCGAACAGCTTAAGAAAACCTCCCATGCCAGGAAAGCCGTTATCCTTCTCGTCGCTGCCTATGGAATCAAGAAACTCTACCCCTACTTATGGGCTAAACTCAGGAAGAAAGTTGGGGGTACACCGCTGCCAGTCCCCCTGAGCTCTAACGGGGTGTTACTGGAGGGGTCAGAGAAACAAGGAAAGAAGAAAAGCAGTAACTCGCCGGCTGTGAACCGGGAGTTTCTGAAGAGGCTAAGTCACCTGCTTCGTATCCTGTTCCCCCAGCTGTTATGTAAGGAGTTGGGTCTGCTGGGGTTCCACTCCCTGGCTCTCATCTCCAGAACCTTCCTCTCCATCTACGTGGCCAGCCTGGATGGCATGATAGGTAGGTAGGACAGACATTGAATGTTGCTGGTTCGAATCACCAGTCTGGGTAGATCAACTGGCAACTGGCAGGTGGCTGCTTTCAGATTCAAGGTACCATGCTCCTGCTGTTGTGCTCTTGAGCAAGGCACTTAACCCCTTGTGACTGTGTTGTCTTGAGGCTGTTGGGAGCAGAGCAAAAGTAGAATGTCCATCTTTGTAGATTGGTGGACTAATACATTTCTATCCTCCCGACAGTGAAGACCATTGTGAAGAAGGACCCCCAGGCGTTTGTGTGGGAGTTGACAAAATGGCTGCTGATTGCCGTCCCGGCCACCTTTGTGAACAGCGCTATCCGTTACCTAGAAGGACAGCTGGCACTGGCCTTCCGCACGCGCTTGGTAACCCACGCCTATAAGCTCTACTTCAGTGACCAAACATACTACCGCGTCAGCAACATGGACGGACGCCTCGCCAACCCAGACCAGGTGTGTGTGTATGTGGGGATGGGATGGGTGGCTCTAGCCTTTTTGGGGGCCCTACTTATTTTGCTATAGGGCAGATTTTTATTGGAGTTTTCAAGCAAATTTCCTGCAATTTTGCCATGACTAATACCTTGTTAAGAATGATATCTGGCTAACTAAATCAATGGCGTCCCCCTGGAGGTCAGGGCACGTTCCCTGTGTCATGTAAAAACATCTTCCCAGTGTGAAATAGTTTCCCATTGTTCTGATTGTGTTGTGATTGACGTCATGTTGTAAAAAGAAATTCACAGCGTCAAAATGGATGGCTGAGCTCCTGCAGATGTTTCTCACACCCCCTCACCCTTGATTTAGCAAGGTAACTGGCCTAATTAGCTCACCCTTGATTTAGCTAGCTAACTGGCCTAATTAGCTCACCCTTGATTTAGCTCACCCTTGACAAGAACATCCCTGCCGGCCAAACCCTCCCCTAACCCAGATGACGCTGGGCCAATTGTACGCTGCCCCGTGGGTCTCCCGGTTGCGGCCGGCTGCGACAGAGCCTGGATTCTAACCAGGACCTCTAGTGGCACAGCTAGCACTGCGATGCAGTGTCTTAGACCACTGAGACCGAGCCTTAGACCGCTGGGACAGAGCCTTAGGCCCCTGGGACCGAGCCTTGGGCCGCCTTAGACCGAGCCTTGGGCCGCCTTAGACCGAGCCTTGGGCCGCCTTAGACCGAGCCTTGGGCCGCCTTAGACCGAGCCTTGGGCCGCTGCACCAGTCGGGAGGCCTATGTTATATTTTCTATTCGGGAATTTAACCGCAAAAGGCATTTTTATGTGCACTACGTCATCACGGTATTTTTATGTGCACTATGTCATCACGGTATTTTTATGTGCACTACGTCATCACGGTATTTTTATGTGCACTATGTCATCACGGTATTTTTATGTGCACTATGTCATCACGGTATTTTTATGTGCACTATGTCATCACGGTATTTTTATGTGCACTATGTCATCACGGTATTTTTATGTGCACTATGTCATCACGGTATTTTTATGTGCACTATGTCATCACGGTATTTTTATGTGCACTATGTCATCACGGTATTTTTATGTGCACTATGTCATCACGGTATTTTTATGTGCACTATGTCATCACGGTATTTTTATGTGCACTATGTCATCACGGTATTTTTATGTGCACTATGTCATCACGGTATTTTTATGTGCACTATGTCATCACGCACAGCCTTTTATCTGCAACAAGTCAATTTGATGGCAACATTTTTTGTGGGAAAAATATTCACATTCAAATCTGTTGCCAATTGGATAGAAAGCTAGCTAGTGACTGACATGGCAAGCTAATTGGATGGAAACCTAGCTAGTGACTGACATGGCAAGCTAATTGGATGGAAAGCTAGCTAGTGACTGACATGGCAAGCTAGCTAGTGACTGACATGGCAAGCTAATTGGATGGAAACCTAGCTAGTGACTGATAGAAAGCTAATTGGATAGAAACCTAGCTAGTGACTGACATGGCAAGCTAATTGGATGGAAACCTAGCTAGTGACTGACATGGAAAGCTAGCTAGTGACTGACATGGCAAGCTAATTGGATGGAAACCTAGCTAGTGACTGACATGGAAAGCTAGCTAGTGACTGACATGGCAAGCTAATTGGATGGAAACCTAGCTAGTGACTGACATGGCAAGCTAATTGGATGGAAACCTAGCTAGTGACTGACATGGAAAGCTAGCTAGTGACTGACATGGCAAGCTAATTGGATGGAAACCTAGCTAGTGACTGACATGGCAAGCTAATTGGATGGAAACCTAGCTAGTGACTGACATGGCAAGCTAATTGGATGGAAAGCTAGCTAGTGACTGACATGGCAAGCTAATTGGATGGAAAGCTAGCTAGTGACTGACATGGCAAGCTAATTGGATGGAAACCTAGCTAGTGACTGACATGGCAAGCTAATTGGATGGAAACCTAGCTAGTGACTGACATGGCAAGCTAATTGGATGGAAAGCTAGCTAGTGACTGACATGGCAAGCTAATTGGATGGAAACCTAGCTAGTGACTGACATGGCAAGCTAATTGGATGGAAAGCTAGCTAGTGACTGACATGGCAAGAGAAACTGCTGACGTACAACCAAATTTAAAGCTTGTACCTTGTGTATTCTACAATTCTAACGCTCAACAGTTAAGACCCCGACTGAGTTCCTAACGGAAACCCCTTTTTTAATGTTTTTATTTTGTGTGTCACTCATTGATATCATTAACATGGCAAAATGTGTAGAATTGTAGGAAATTAGCTTTTAACTGAAAAATCTCGACCTCCATGGCAAAATGGGTAGAACTGGAGAAAACTTTGAATTTTTTGGGGGAGCTTACACGTTTTGTATTCTAACTCTCAACAGTAAGTTGACACCCTGACCTGAGTTCCTAGCGGCCTGGTGCCCTAAGCGACAGCTTATGGCTGAAGCTGGCCCGTGTCTCTGTCCGTCCCTCTGTCTGTCTCAAGGGGTTGAGTTATAAACAAAAATACAAAATTGTTCTGTTCTCTGCGATTATAATGAACAATGTCATATTCTTCTCCTCCAGTCTCTGACAGAAGACATGGTGATGTTTGCTGGCTCTGTGGCCCACCTGTACTCCAACCTGACCAAGCCATGTCTGGACGTGGTGGTGACCTGTTATACCCTCCTCAGGACCGCGGAGTCTAAAGGAGCCAACACGACCTGGCCCTCCATCATCGCCGGCGTTGTCGTGGGAATCACCGCCAAGGTGCTTTATTTAGTCTTTAATACCTTTTTTTATATTTGGTTTATTGGGATTTTTCAGCATTTGTTTTGACAAAAAAAACAGATTCCACAGATAGTAAGTAGTGTATTTTTTCGCCCACCTTATTATTACTTTGTTTGTTTGGAGCACTTTGGTTCGGTTTTTGAAAAGTGTGTTTTCAAATATCTTTAATCACTAAGGTTCTGAGGATGTTCTCGCCGCGGTTTGGTAAGCTAGTGGTGGAAGAAGCCCGGAGGAAAGGAGAGTTGAGGTACATGCACTCACGCATCATCGCCAACTCTGAGGAGATCGCCTTCTACGGAGGACACAAGGTAACTGTCACACCTGGGCAAATACATACACACCTAGTAAATATACTGTCTTCTACGGAGGACACGAGGTGACTGTCGCACCTGGGCAAATACATACACACCTAGTAAATATACTGTCTTCTACGGAGGACACGAGGTGACTGTCACACCTGGGCAAATACATACACACCTAGTAAATATACTGCCTTCTACGGAGGACACGAGGTGACTGTCGCACCTGGGCAAATACATACACACCTAGTAAATATACTGTCTACTACGGAGGACACGAGGTGACTGTCACACCTGGGCAAATACATACACACCTAGTAAATATACTGCCTTCTACGGAGGACACGAGGTGACTGTCGCACCTGGGCAAATACATACACACCTAGTAAATATACTGCCTTCTACGGAGGACACGAGGTGACTGTCGCACCTGGGCAAATACATACACACCTAGTAAATATACTGCCTTCTACGGAGGACACGAGGTGACTGTCGCACCTGGGCAAATACATACACACCTAGTAAATATACTGCCTTCTACGGAGGACACGAGGTGACTGTCACACCTGGGCAAATACATACACACCTAGTAAATATACTGCCTTCTACGGAGGACACGAGGTGACTGTCGCACCTGGGTAAATACATACACACCTAGTAAATATACTGTCTACTACGGAGGACACGAGGTGACTGTCACACCTGGGCAAATACATACACACCTAGTAAATATACTGTCTTCTACGGAGGACACGAGGTGACTGTCGCACCTGGGCAAATACATACACACCTAGTAAATATACTGCCTTCTACGGAGGACACGAGGTGACTGTCACACCTGGGCAAATACATACACACCTAGTAAATATACTGTCTTCTACGGAGGACACGAGGTGACTGTCACACCTGGGCAAATACATACACACCTAGTAAATATACTGTCTTCTACGGAGGACACGAGGTGACTGTCACACCTGGGCAAATACATACACACCTAGTAAATATACTGTCTTCTACGGAGGACACGAGGTGACTGTCGCACCTGGGCAAATACATACACACCTAGTAAATATACTGCCTTCTACGGAGGACACGAGGTAAACATGTCAATGTCAGAATGCTCAAAGTTCAAAGACTCAGCCAGGCGTAATCAGTCTCCCCAGTGGCGCAGCGGTCTAAGGCACTGCATCTCAGTGCTAGAGATGACACCCTGGTTCGAATCCAGGCTGTATCACAACCGGCCGTGATTGGGAGTCACATAGGGCGGCGCACAATTGGCCCACAGCGTCGTCCGGGTTTGGCCGGTGTAGGCCGTCATTGTAAATAAGAATTTGTTCTTAACTGATTTGCCTAGTTTAAATAAAATAAAAATCTGACTATCTCTGCCTTTCATCGTGACTCTGGGATCCTGCAGTCGTGATCAGACTGATGTGTGCCTCTCATAGTGTTCCGCTTGAAGAAATAATGAACGGAAGGAGACGCTCTCAGGCATTCCTGATGTTGCATTGAGAGAAAACACTTTCATTATGTGATTTTCATAATGTTCTCGTCTGTGTGGTGAAGAGAACCCTCTTTACTGCGGTTCGGTTGGTCAGGCCAGGAGTCAGCGGGCGGTCAGGCCAGGAGTCAGCGGGCGGTCAGGCCAGGAGTCAGCGGGCGGTCAGGCCAGGAGTCAGCGGGCGGTCAGGCCAGGAGTCAGCGGGCGGTCAGGCCAGGAGTCAGCGGGCGGTCAGGCCAGGAGTCAGCGGGCGGTCAGGCCAGGAGTCAGCGGGCGGTCAGGCCAGGAGTCAGCGGGCGGTCAGGCCAGGAGTCAGCGGGCGGTTAGGCCAGGAGTCAGCGGGCGGTTAGGCCAGGAGTCAGCGGGCGGTTAGGCCAGGAGTCAGCGGGCGGTCAGGCCTGTCATGTGACCAAGTAGAAATAGAGAACCTAATCTCCTGTTGGCCAATCTGTCCAGAGACTATGGCTTAGTCCCAAATGGACTACTTTGGACCAGAGCTGTTTGGCTTGTCCAGCCTGCGACCTGAACCTGGGGATCAAACCAGTGAAATGCTGCTTGTTTTTAAACCCCTCTATTTCAACACTCTAGTGTGGAGCTGTGTTGGTTTGTAATGCTAACTCTTACCCAAGCCTGGCATCAACCCCAATTTAAATGGTCTTGTGTGACGCATTACATTATGTTGTAGTAATTTTTGCAGACGCGGTTATCTAGAGCGACTTACAGGAGCAATTAGGGTTAAGTGCCTTGCTGAAGGGCACATCCACAGATTTGTTCACCTTGTCGACTCGGGGATTTTAAAACCAGCTACCTTTTGGTTAGTAGCCCGTCGCTCTAACCGTTAGGCTAGCTGCCACCTCCGTTGTTAAGAGTGTGGCGCTAGCAAAGCCAAGGTTGTGGGTAGGGCTGTGGAGGTCAGGAAATTAGCCGGTGATTGTCAAGCAAATAACTGTCGGTCTCACCGTTAATTGACCGTTAATTAACAAACACATTTAGCATCTCCTGGCTTCCACACATACACTGATGCAGACCTTTGGAACATCTACATTTTTTAATGTCTAATAAATCCATGTAATATAGCCTACACCTTTACAATAAATCCATTCATTATTTTAGACTGGTCTAAAGAAACATGATATGAAGAAAATGTAGTGTAATTTCAGAAGAACAGAATAGCATCCTCTGAGTTGCCCTTATGTTAGGTCCTGATCTGGCTATACCATGTTGGCTGTAGGCTACACTAGTTCATTTAGCAGACAAGATTTACTGATAATTACATGGGATTATTTTATATTATGAAGAATACAATTGAACAAAGCCGAATAGAAAATAAAGGATATTTTCTCCAAATGATTTGAGGGAGTATGTACATGCTATCCTGTGTTGAGCGGTTAGCAAAGAAACAGGTCCTCCTATATGCTTAATGTAGAGTTGTTAATGTAACTTTAGTTGTTCTACAGACGTTGGGCTATATGTGTTGATGTTTAATACATTGTAAGGCTGCATGATGCGACTCTAATGATGATTTGAAAAAAGTAGCTTGTAAGGCATGAGGTCTACTTTGTTTTTTTTGCGCAGGCTGTACACACTTCATCAGTCTCTCATTCACAATTTGACAAGCACTTTATAATGCCTAGAATTTCACGGCGGCATCCCCATAATGCACCCTAAAAAAAACAAACATGTATTTTGCGGCCAGTGGCCGTTGTGCTCTTCTCCCCGAGTGCGGGGCGCTCCATCACGTGATCGGGTCTGTCACACAGCCTACAATAAAGACCGACACAACGGAGACGCAACTGCACGTGTCCTTATCCAATTCCAAAGTGCATATTGGGACAACTGTCCACATTTTTTACTTTTCATCAGCCAACAAGATGAGTAGGCCAAACGAATAGCAAAAGCACTAGCCGATGTCAATATACTATCCGCCATAGTACAAAGGTTGACCTATTCTGTGTGAGAAATACATATTCCAAACATAGTCTGGGACAGTTGTGGGATGAGAGAGATCCCAAATTACTAGCATCAAACTTTTTACGTAATGTGGCTGACGCAACACATCGAGAACGTTTAGCTTAAAATGTTGATAAACTATTAAGCTATTTCTTCACATTATAAGCGCAGCCTTGTGCACACTGCAGTAGGCTATAAGCGCGAATGTGCAATTAGCTGGAAAACACCATTATCCAAAGTGACTGCAAATTACTGTTTTTTTTTTGTTGTATTGTCTGGAAACCCACTTGTAGAATATACTTGCAGTAGGTCTCTTAAAGAGAAGCCTTGCAGGGTTATTAAACAGAGGTGCCTAGTTATTCTTCTATTGTTGATATCAGGTAATGTGGAACCTGGCCCTGATATGTCTCCAAACCCCCTCTGATTTTAAATCTAGATCTTGTTTTGGTATTTTTCATTTTAAATGTACGCAGCCTGTTGTCTAAAAATGGAGTTAGGATTTGAGCTACATCAATAGATGCCGATGTAGTTGTGTTTTCTGAAACCTGGCTCAGCAAGTGTGTTCCTGATAAGGATATTTGTATAAATGGATACAATGTTTATCACACTGATCGAGTTAAGGTGGGGGGGGTGTGGCTATATTTGTAAAGACTAAATTCCTTGTCAGTGTGGCAAAGTCTGAAACTATTTGTAAACAGTTGGAATTTCTTGCTTTGAATCTTGAGGTTTCAAAGGGTCTCTCTATAACTGTGATTGGCTGTTATAGATCCCCACCTCTGCTCTCTGTATCTGTGATTGGCTGTTATAGATCCCCCCTCTGCTCTCTATAACTGTGATTGGCTGTTATAGATCCCCACCTCTGCTCTCTGTATCTGTGATTGGCTGTTATAGATCCCCCCTCTGCTCTCTGTATCTGTGATTGGCTGTTATAGATCCCCCCTCTGCTCTCTGTATCTGTGATTGGCTGTTATAGACCCCCCTCTGCTCTCTGTATCTGTGATTGGCTGTTATAGACCCCCCTCTGCTCTCTGTATCTGTGATTGGCTGTTATAGATCCCCACCTCTGCTCTCGGTGATGTTCTTCTCTGATGAACCTTTTGTCTAAACTTCTTTACAGTGAAATTATCTTGATTGGTCAACATCTCAACTGGTGTTGGTTAAAGCCGGTGTCTGATGATTTTAAAGTGTTTTATAATTCTATGAATCTTATCCAGTTGATTTAACGCATCCACTCGCCCCAAAATCTCAAATGCCCAGAGAAATCTACCCTGATTGATTTGATATTGACAAATGTTCCACATAAATATTCTGCGGTTGGTGTTTTTTGTAATGATTTAAGTGACCATTGTGCTGTTGTTGCTGTTAGAAATACTAAGGTTCCAAAGACAAACCCACGTTTTATTCGTAAGAGAAATTTGAAGAGTTTTAATAAGCAGGCTTTCTTGATAATTAAAAAATATTTATTGAAGATTGAGTTTATTCTTGATGTCCTTTTCCAAATAGTAAACAGACATGCCCCATTCCACAGGTTCAGAGTTAAAGGGAGGGATAACCCATGGTTTTCTCCAAATAGTAAACAGACATGCCCCATTCCACAGGTTCAGAGTTAAAGGGAGGGATAATCCATGGTTTTCTTCTGAGCTGTCTAGTATTATTCACGACCGTAATCTAGCCTGGACTGAAGCAAGGAAATCATGTTCTGATGCTGATTGGCTTATTTTTAGGCCGTTACAAAACAAGTGTTCTTTTCTTCTCAGGAAGTCCAAGGCTGAACATTTTATGTCTGTTACCACTGATAACCTGAATGACCCTAGACAGTTTTGGAAGGCTAAATCTGAATGGTAATGTTAATGAATTACTCTGCTGTATATGACTGAACTGAAATGCTGAATTGACTTGGTGCTGTCTATCTTGGCCAGGACGCTCTTGAAAAAGCCATTTCAAATGTCAATGAGCCCTTCCAGGTTAAATAAATAAAATGCTTTTATTAGAAAGTTAATTTTCAACATTTAAAAAAGCATCCTCTCCAAACTGGAAACTCACTCGCTGCGTACGGTATGTACGCCACTTAGGCTCTATACATCCCTTGTAAAGTGGATTAATGTGCTTAATTTTAAGTTATTTTTCAACTTTAGTTGTGATATACAAACCTTATTTAAAACAAATAGGCCTATGGGCTAGGCATGGTGTGTGCAACTATGATTAGGGGGTAAAAGGCATTGTTTTCTTATGCTGGGCATCAGTCACAAGTGATAATATATAATTGACCAATGATAGGCTAATATTGTCACCCATCAGACTATTCTTGATTTAATCTTGTCTTTACATGTACTAAATGATTTTGAATGGACCCATTATCATGTCACCTGTATCGAAACAGGGTCAGCAGGAAAAACTACATGTCATCTATGCATTTAAATAGCGAATGGAGGATGTTTTTCCCTCGTGGTTTATTTTCATGCCAGCCAGGCAGGCTATACTCCTGTTGTAAAGAGAAACAATGTGCTTAATATTAGGAAAGTTGATAAATAAATATAGTAGACCTAGCCTATAGAAAGCTGATAAATAAATATAGTAGACCTAGCCTATAGAAAGCTGATAAATAAATATAGTAGACCTAGCCTATAGAAAGCTGATAAATAAATATAGTAGACCTAGCCTATAGAAAGCTGATAAATAAATATAGTAGACCTAGCCTATAGAAAGCTGATAAATAAATATAGTAGACCTAGCCTATAGAAAGCTGATAAATAAATATAGTAGACCTAGCCTATAGAAAGCTGATAAATAAATATAGTAGACCTAGCCTATAGAAAGCTGATAAATAAATATAGTAGACCTAGCCTATAGAAAGCTGATAAATAAATATAGTAGACCTAGCCTATAGAAAGCTGATAAATAAATATAGTAGACCTAGCCTATAGAAAGCTGATAAATAAATATAGTAGACCTAGCCTATAGAAAGCAGATCCTCTTTTTATTAGAGGCCATCACTCTGTTTTCTCCCTCAATTGCATAGCCTTAATGTTGCCCAACATGATCTCATGAAGTGTTTGATTAGATTTTAGAATACTTTTGCATTGATGTCAGTGGTAAGCGGGACAATAGAGCCCTGAGTACCAGGCCGGTCGCAAGTTTGGTTAGGCTAGTAATGACCATCAGCAGCATCAGAGCTTGAAGAAGCCTAATTACCGTGACCTAAACGTTCACGTCGAATTTGACTGCCTTCATGACTGGTGACCGCTGGTGGGCTGTTGCGGTGACTGTATTACCGAACACTAGTTGTGGGTTCAATTCCCTCAGGGATCCGATACCGTTCTAAAGATTATGCACTCACTCAAGTCGCTTGGGATGGAAGTGTCTGGTAAATTACAATATTATTATTATTTAGGCCTTATTTCTATGATATTATATGTGAATATAATGTCCTCCTGCCACTAGGTGGAGATGTCCCAGCTGCAGCGGTCCTACCGCTCCTTGTCGTCCCAGATCAACCTGATCCTGTTTAAGCGTCTGTGGTACGTGATGCTAGAGCAGTTCCTGATGAAATACCTGTGGAGTGCTTCGGGACTCGTCATGGTGGCTGTACCAATCATCACCGCAACAGGGTACTCCAGATATGGTAAGACCAGTCACGTGGTTACTCCAGATATGGTAAGACCAGTCACGTGGTTACTCCAGATATGGTTAGACCAGTCACGGGGTTACTCCAGATATGGTTAGACCAGTCACGGGGTTCTCCAGATATGGTAAGACCAGTCACGGGGTTCTCCAGATATGGTAAGACCAGTCACGGGGTTCTCCAGATATGGTAAGACCAGTCACGGGGTACTCCAGATATGGTAAGACCAGTCACGGGGTTCTCCAGATATGGTAAGACCAGTCACGGGGTTCTCCAGATATGGTAAGACCAGTCACGGGGTTCTCCAGATATGGTAAGACCAGTCACGGGGTACTCCAGATATGGTAAGACCAGTCACGGGGTTACTCCAGATATGGTAAGACCAGTCACGGGGTTACTCCAGATATGGTAAGACCAGTCACGGGGTTCTCCAGATATGGTAAGACCAGTCACGGGGTTCTCCAGATATGGTAAGACCAGTCACGGGGTTACTCCAGATATGGTAAGACCAGTCACGGGGTTACTCCAGATATGGTAAGACCAGTCACGGGGTTACTCCAGATATGGTAAGACCAGTCACGGGGTTACTCCAGATATGGTAAGACCAGTCACGGGGGTACTCCAGATAGGGTAAGACCAGTCACGGGGTTCTCCAGATATGGTAAGACCAGTCACGGGGTACTCCAGATATGGTAAGACCAGTCACGGGGGTACTCCAGATATGGTAAGACCAGTCACTGGGGTACTCCAGATATGGTAAGACCAGTCACGGGGTTCTCCAGATATGGTAAGACCAGTCACGGGGTACTCCAGATATGGTAAGACCAGTCACGTGGTTACTCCAGATATGGTAAGACCAGTCACGTGGTTACTCCAGATATGGTTAGACCAGTCACGGGGTTACTCCAGATATGGTAAGACCAGTCACGGGGTACTCCAGATATGGTAAGACCAGTCACGGGGTACTCCAGATATGGTAAGACCAGTCACGGGGTACTCCAGATATGGTAAGACCAGTCACGGGGTACTCCAGATATGGTAAGACCAGTCACGGGGTACTCCAGATATGGTAAGACCAGTCACGGGGTTCTCCAGATATGGTAAGACCAGTCACGGGGTTCTCCAGATATGGTAAGATGGCTGTTTTACTAATGTTCCACTAGTAGTTTACAATTTTTGTATTTTAATGACCCTGTTCTGGCTCCCTGACCAGCCGCTCCTACAAAAACCGTCCCGTGGCTGAATCTAGTAACAGGGGGTTTCTATCATCATAGTGGGCTAGGAGCCCATCTGCTTGCAGCAGCTCTTTATAGGCATCCTGGTGAGTGTCCAGCTCCAGGGAGCTACCTGGCCCAGTAGGTGATGCAAGGGCTCCAACACTGTCGCTTTGTCAGGTAGGAAGCAGCTGTGTTAAGTTGAGACGCAACAAAAACCACTGACGGTCAGACTTGTCCCGGGGAGGTGGTGTCTCCTTAATGGCCTTTACCTTATTCTGGGTCGGTCGCACGCCATCCTTGTCAACGTAGAGCCCCAGGAACTCAACACTGGGTGATGAACTTCTCTGAGGTCGCAGCCCTGCTTTCACAAAGCGCCTCAGCACTTTCCTCTGCTGAGAGTTATGCTCTTCCGGCGTCCGGCTTGTAATCACTGTCATCCATCCAGATACGGCTGGACCCTTGTGATGGCCGCTAGCAAGGTTCATGTAGCTTTGAAATATGGCCACTGCTGTGGACACTCCAAACTGGAGCCTTGTTGCCCTCAAAAGCCCCCTGTGCGTGTGTTGGTCAGGGCATCTCCTGCGTCTCCATCCAAAGCTAGCTGCTGGTAGGCTCGTGTCGTCTCCAACACTCCTGCGTCTCCATCCAAAGCTAGCTGCTGGTAGGCTCGTGTCGTGTCCAACACTCCTGCGTCTCCATCCAAAGCTAGCTGCTGGTAGGCTCGTGTCGTGTCCAACACTCCTGCGTCTCCATCCAAAGCTAGCTGCTGGTAGGCTTGTGTCGTCTCCAACACTCCTGCATCTCCATCCAAAGCTAGCTGCTGGTAGGCTCGTGTTGTGTCCAACACTCCTGCGTCTCCATCCAAAGCTAGCTGCTGGTAGGCTCGTGTCGTGTCCAACACTCCTGCGTCTCCATCCAAAGTTAGCTGCTGGTAGGCTCGTGTCCTGTCCAACACTCCTGCATCTCCATCCAAAGCTAGCTGCTGGTAGGCTCGTCTCCAACACTCCTGCATCTCCATCCAAAGCTAGCTGCTGGTAGGCTCGTCTCCAACACTCCTGCATCTCCATCCAAAGCTAGCTGCTGGTAGGCTCGTGTCGTGTCCAACACTCCTACATCTCCATCCAAAGCTAGCTGCTGGTAGGCTCGACTCGTATCCAACACTCCTGCATCTCCATCCAAAGCTAGCTGCTGGTAGGCTCGTGTCGTGTCCAACACTCCTGCATCTCCATCCAAAGCTAGCTGCTGGTAGGCTCGTCTCCAACACTCCTGCATCTCCATCCAAAGCTAGCTGCTGGTAGGCTCGTGGCCAACACTCCTGCATCTCCATCCAAAGCTAGCTGCTGGTAGGCTCGTCTCCAACACTCCTGCATCTCCATCCAAAGCTAGCTGCTGGTAGGCTCGTCTCCAACACTCCTGCATCTCCATCCAAAGCTAGCTGCTGGTAGGCTCGTCTCCAACACTCCTGCGTCTCCATCCAAAGCTAGCTGCTGGTAGGCTCGTCTCCAACACTCCTGCATCTCCATCCAAAGCTAGCTGCTGGTAGGCTCGTCTCCAACACTCCTGCGTCTCCATCCAAAGCTAGCTGCTGGTAGGCTCGTCTCCAACACTCCTGCATCTCCATCCAAAGCTAGCTGCTGGTAGGCTCGTCTCCAACACTCCTGCGTCTCCATCCAAAGCTAGCTGCTGGTAGGCTCGTGTCGTGTCCAACGCTCCTGCATCTCCATCCAAAGCTAGCTGCTGGTAGGCTCGTGTCGTGTCCAACACTCCTGCATCTCCATCCAAAGCTAGCTGCTGGTAGGCTCGTGTCGTGTCCAACACTCCTGCGTCTCCATCCAAAGCTAGCTGCTGGTAGGCTCGTGTCGTGTCCAACACTCCTGCGTCTCCATCCAAAGCTAGCTGCTGGTAGGCTCGTGTCGTGTCCAACACTCCTGCATCTCCATCCAAAGCTAGCTGCTGGTAGGCTCGTCTCCAACACTCCTGCATCTCCATCCAAAGCTAGCTGCTGGTAGGCTCGTGTCCAACACTCCTGCATCTCCATCCAAAGCTAGCTGCTGGTAGGCTCGTCTCCAACACTCCTGCATCTCCATCCAAAGCTAGCTGCTGGTAGGCTCGTCTCCAACACTCCTGCATCTCCATCCAAAGCTAGCTGCTGGTAGGCTCGTGTCGTGTCCAACACTCCTGCGTCTCCATCAAAAGCTAGCTGCTGGTAGGCTCGTGTCGTGTCCAACACTCCTGCATCTCCATCCAAAGCTAGCTGCTGGTAGGCTCGTCTCCAACACTCCTGCATCTCCATCCAAAGCTAGCTGCTGGTAGGCTCGTGTCGTCTCCAACACTCCTGCATCTCCATCCAAAGCTAGCTGCTGGTAGGCTCGTGTCGTGTCCAACACTCCTGCTTCTCCATCCAAAGCTAGCTGCTGGTAGGCTCGTCTCGTGTCCAACACTCCTGCGTCTCCATCCAAAGCTAGCTGCTGGTAGGCTCGTGTCGTGTCCAACACTCCTGCGTCTCCATCCAAAGCTAGCTGCTGGTAGGCTCGTGTCGTGTACAACACTCCTGCGTCTCCATCCAAAGTTAGCTGCTGGTAGGCTCGTGTCCTGTCCAACACTCCTGCATCTCCATCCAAAGCTAGCTGCTGGTAGGCTCGTCTCCAACACTCCTGCATCTCCATCCAAAGCTAGCTGCTGGTAGGCTCGTCTCCAACACTCCTGCATCTCCATCCAAAGCTAGCTGCTGGTAGGCTCGTCTCCAACACTCCTGCATCTCCATCCAAAGCTAGCTGCTGGTAGGCTCGTGTCGTGTCCAACACTCCTGCATCTCCATCCAAAGCTAGCTGCTGGTAGGCTCGTGTCGTGTCCAACACTCCTGCGTCTCCATCCAAAGCTAGCTGCTGGTAGGCTCGTGTCCAACACTCCTGCATCTCCATCCAAAGCTAGCTGCTGGTAGGCTCGTGTCGTGTCCAACACTCCTGCATCTCCATCCAAAGCTAGCTGCTGGTAGGCTCGTGTCCTGTCCAACACTCCTGCATCTCCATCCAAAGCTAGCTGCTGGTAGGCTCGTGTCGTGCCCAACACTCCTGCGTCTCCATCCAAAGCTAGCTGCTGGTAGGCTCGTGTCCTGTCCAACACTCCTGCATCTCCATCCAAAGCTAGCTGCTGGTAGGCTCGTCTCCAACACTTCTGCATCTCCATCCAAAGCTAGCTGCTGGTAGGCTCGTCTCCAACACTCCTGCATCTCCATCCAAAGCTAGCTGCTGGTAGGCTCGTCTCCAACACTCCTGCATCTCCATCCAAAGCTAGCTGCTGGTAGGCTCGTCTCCAACACTCCTGCATCTCCATCCAAAGCTAGCTGCTGGTAGGCTCGTCTCCAACACTCCTGCATCTCCATCCAAAGCTAGCTGCTGGTAGGCTCGTGTCGTGTCCAACACTCCTGCATCTCCATCCAAAGCTAGCTGCTGGTAGGCTCGTGTCGTGTCCAACACTCCTGCATCTCCATCCAAAGCTAGCTGCTGGTAGGCTCGTGTCGTGTCCAACACTCCTGCATCTCCATCCAAAGCTAGCTGCTGGTAGGCTCGTCTCCAACACTCCTGCATCTCCATCCAAAGCTAGCTGCTGGTAGGCTCGTCTCCAACACTCCTGCATCTCCATCCAAAGCTAGCTGCTGGTAGGCTCGTGTCCAACACTCCTGCATCTCCATCCAAAGCTAGCTGCTGGTAGGCTCGTCTCCAACACTCCTGCATCTCCATCCAAAGCTAGCTGCTGGTAGGCTCGTGTCGTGTCCAACACTCCTGCATCTCCATCCAAAGCTAGCTGCTGGTAGGCTCGTGTCGTGTCCAACACTCCTGCATCTCCATCCAAAGCTAGCTGCTGGTAGGCTTGTCTCCAACACTCCTGCATCTCCATCCAAAGCTAGCTGCTGGTAGGCTCGTCTCCAACACTCCTGCATCTCCATCCAAAGCTAGCTGCTGGTAGGCTCGTGTCGTGCCCAACACTCCTGCGTCTCCATCCAAAGCTAGCTGCTGGTAGGCTCGTGTCGTGTCCAACACTCCTGCGTCTCCATCCAAAGCTAGCTGCTGGTAGGCTCGTGTCGTCTCCAACACTCCTGCGTCTCCATCCAAAGCTAGCTGCTGGTAGGCTCGTCTCCACACTCCTGCATCTCCATCCAAAGCTAGCTGCTGGTAGGCTCGTGTCGTGTCCAACACTCCTGCGTCTCCATCCAAAGCTAGCTGCTGGTAGGCTCGTGTCCTGTCCAACACTCCTGCATCTCCATCCAAAGCTAGCTGCTGGTAGGCTCGTCTCCAACACTCCTGCATCTCCATCCAAAGCTAGCTGCTGGTAGGCTCGTCTCCAACACTCCTGCATCTCCATCCAAAGCTAGCTGCTGGTAGGCTCGTGTCCGTGTCCAACACTCCTACAATCTCCATCCAAAGCTAGCTGCTGGTAGGCTCGACTCGTATCCAACACTCCTGCATCTCCATCCAAAGCTAGCTGCTGGTAGGCTCGTGTCGTGTCCAACACTCCTGCATCTCCATCCAAAGCTAGCTGCTGGTAGGCTCGTCTCCAACACTCCTGCATCTCCATCCAAAGCTAGCTGCTGGTAGGCTCGTGTCCAACACTCCTGCATCTCCATCCAAAGCTAGCTGCTGGTAGGCTCGTCTCCAACACTCCTGCATCTCCATCCAAAGCTAGCTGCTGGTAGGGCTCGTCTCCAACACTCCTGCATCTCCATCCAAAGCTAGCTGCTGTAGGCTCGTCTCCAACACTCCTGCATCTCCATCCAAAGCTAGCTGCTGGTAGGCTCGTCTCCAACACTCCTGCATCTCCATCCAAAGCTAGCTGCTGGTAGACTCGTCTCCAACACTCCTGCGTCTCCATCCAAAGCTAGCTGCTGGTAGGCTCGTGTCGTGTCCAACACTCCTGCATCTCCATCCAAATCTAGCTGCTGGTAGGCTCGTGTCGTGTCCAACACTCCTGCGTCTCCATCCAAAGCTAGCTGCTGGTAGGCTCGTGTCGTGTCCACACTCGGGGGGGGGGCGGGGGCCATCCAAAGCGTAGCTGCGGGGTAGACTCCGTGTCGTGTCAACATCTGCGGTGTGCCCCCTCATCCTAAAGCAGCGAGCTGCGGGTAAGACTTCGTCTGGGATCGTGTCCTAACACTCCTGCGTCCTCCATCCAAATGCTGAGCCTTGCTGGTAGGGCGCGTGTCGTGTCCAACACTCCTGCGTCTCCATCCAAAGCTAGCTGCTGGTAGGCCGTCGTGTCGTGTTCCAAAAAAAAAAAAGAAAACCTGCGAATCTCATCCCAAAGCCCTAGCTGCTGGTAGTCTCCCCCCCCCCTGTCCACCAACACTCCTGCGTCTCCATCCTAAAGCTAGCTGCTGGTAGGGCTAGTTCGTACCAACACTCCTGCGTCTCCATCCAAAGCTAGCTGCTGTAGGCTCGTGTCGTGTCCAACACTCCTGCGTCTCCATCCAAAGCTAGCTGCTGGTAGGCTTGTCTCCAACACTCCTGCATCTCCATCCAAAGCTAGCTGCTGGTAGGCCTCGTCTCCAACACTCATGCGTCTCCATCCAAAGCTAGCTGCTGTAGCTCGTGTCGTGTCCAACACTCCTCTCTCCCATCCAAAGCTAGCTGCTGGTAGGCTCGTGTCGTGTCCAACACTCCTGCAAATCTCCATCCAAAGCTAGCTGCTGGTAGGCTCGTGTCGTGTCCAACACTCCTGCATCTCCATCCAAAGCTAGCTGCTGGTAGGCTCGTGTCCAACACTCCTGCATCTCCATCCAAAGCTAGCTGCTGGTAGGCTCGTGTCGTGTCCAACACTCCTGCGTCTCCATCCAAAAGCTAGCTGCTGGTAGGGCTCGTGTCGTGTCCCAACACTCCTCGTCTCCATCCAAAGCTAGCTGCTGGTAGGCTCGTCGTGTCCCAACACTCCTGCAGTCTCCATCCAAAGCTAGCTGCTGGTAGGCTCGTGTCGTGTCCACACTCCCTGGCATCTCCATCCAAAGCTCAGCTTGCTGGTAGCGCGTTCGTGTCCCAACACTCCTGCATCCTCATCCAAAGCTAGCTGCTGGTAGGCTCGTCTTCCAACACTCCTGCATCTCCATCCAAAGCTAGCTGCTGGTAGGCCGTGTGCGTCGTCCAACACTCCTGCAGGTCTCCATCCAAAGCTAGCTGCTGGTAGGCGCGTGTCCCAACACTCCTGCATCTCCCATCCAAAGCTAGCTGCTGGTCGGCCTCAGTGGTCGGTCCAACACTCCTGCATCTCCACCAAAGCTAGCTGCTGGTAGGCTCGTGTCGTGTTCCAACACTCCACTGCATCTCCATCCAAAGCTAGCCTGCTGGTAGGCTCGACGTCTCCAACACTCCTGCATCTCCATCCAAAGCTAGCCTGTCTGGTAGGCTCGTGGTGCTCCAACACTCCTGCCTTCTCCATCCAAAGCTAGCTGCTGGTAGGCTCGTGTCGTGTCCAACACTCCTGCAGTCTCCATCCAAAGCTAGCTGCTGGTAGGCCTTCGTCCTCCAACACTCCTGCATCTCCATCCAAAGCTAGCTGGCTGGTAGGGGCTCGTGCTCCAACACTCCTGCGTCTCCATCCAAAGCTAGCTGCTGGTAGGCTCGTGTCGTGTCCAACACTCCTGCGTCTCCATCCAAAGCTAGCTGCTGGTAGGCTCGTGTCGTGTCCAACACTCCTGCATCTCCATCCAAAGCTAGCTGCTGGTAGGCTCGTCTCCAACACTCCTGCGTCTCCATCCAAAGCTAGCTGCTGGTAGGCTCGTGTCGTGTCCAACACTCCTGCGTCTCCATCCAAAGCTAGCTGCTGGTAGGCTCGTCTCCAACACTCCTGCATCTCCATCCAAAGCTAGCGCTGGTAGTCGGTCCTGGTCCAACACTCCTAGCATCTCCACCAAAGCTAGCTGCTGGTAGGCTCGTTCCAACACTCCTGCATCTCCATCCAAAGTAGCTGCTGGTAGGCTCGTGCTGTCCAACACTCGCATCTCCATCCAAAGCTAGCTGTGTAGGCTCGTCTCCAACACTCCTGCATCTCCATCCAAAGCTAGTCGCTGGTAGGCTCGTCTCCAACACTCCTGCATCTCCATCCAAAGCTAGCTGCTGGTAGGTCGTCTCCAACACTCCTGCATCCCATCCAAAGCTAGCTGCTGGTAGGGCGTGTCTCCAACACTTCCTGCATCTCCATCCAAAGCTAGCTGCTGGTAGGCTCGTCTCCAACACTCCTGCGTCTCCATCCAAAGCTAGCTGCTGGTAGGCCGTGCTCTGTCCAAGACACTCCTGCAGTCTCCATCAAAGCTAGCTGCTGGTAGGCTAGTGTCTGTCAAACACTCCTGCAGTCTCATCCAAAGCTAGCTGCTGGTAGGCTCGTGTCGTGTCCAACACTCCTGCATGTTCCATCCAAAGCTAGCTGCTGGTAGGCTGTGTCGTGTCCAACACTCCTGCGTTCTCATCCAAAGCTAGGTGCTGGTAGCTCGGTCGTGTCCAACACTCCTGCATCTCCATCCAAAAGCTAGCTGGTAGGCTCGTCTCCAACACTCCTGCAGTCTCCATCCAAAGCTAGCTGCTGGTAGGCTTCGTGCTCCAACAATCCTGCCTCTCATCCAAGCTAGCTGCTGGTAGGCTCGTCTCAACACTCCTGCATCTCCATCCAAAGCTAGCTGCTGGTAGGCTCGTGTCGTGTCCAACACCTGCAGTTCCATCCAAAGCTAGCTGCTGGTAGGCTCGTGTCTTCCAACACTCTGCATCTCCATCCAAAGCTCGCTGCTGGTAGGCTCGTGTCGTGTCCAACACTCTGCGTCTATCCCACCAAACTGATCTCATCCAGCTCTGCTGTAGGATCGTGTCGTGTCCAACACTCCTGCATCTCCATCCAAAGCTAGCTGCTGGTAGGCTCGTCTCCAACATCCTGCATCTCCATCCAAAGCTAGTGCTGGTAGGCTCGTGTCGTGTCCAACACTCCTGCATCTCCATCCAAAGCTAGCTGTGTAGGCTCGTCTCCAACACTCCTGCGTCTCCATCCAAAGCTAGCTGCTGGTAGGCTCGTGTCGTGTCCAACACTCCTGCGTCTCCATCCAAAGCTAGCTGCTGGTAGGCTCGTCTCCAACACTCCTGCATCTCCATCCAAAGCTAGCTGCTGGTAGGCTCGTGTCCAACACTCCTGCATCTCCATCCAAAGCTAGCTGCTGGTAGGCTCGTCTCCAACACTCCTGCATCTCCATCCAAAGCTAGCTGCTGGTAGGCTCGTGTCCAACACTCCTGCATCTCCATCCAAAGCTAGCTGCTGGTAGGGCTCGTGTCGTGTCCAACACTCCTGCATCTCCATCCAAAGCTAGCTGCTGGTAGGCTCGTGTCCGTGTCCAACACTCCTGCGTCTCCATCCAAAGCTAGCTGCTGGTAGGCTCGTGTCGTGTCCAACACTCCTGCGTTCTCCATCCAAAGCTAGCTGCTGGTAGGCTCGTGTCTTGTCCAACACTCCTGCATCTCCATCCAAAGCTAGCTGCTGGTAGGCTCGTCTCCAACACTTCCTGCATCTCCATCCAAAGCTAGCTGCTGGTAGGCTCGTGTCCAACACTCCTGCATCTCCATCCAAAGCTAGCTGCTGGTAGGCTCGTCTCCAACACTCCTGCATCTCCATCCAAAGCTAGCTGCTGGTAGGCTCGTCTCCAACACTCCTGCATCTCCATCCAAAGCTAGCTGCTGGTAGGCTCGGTCTCCAACACTCCTGCATCTCCATCCAAAGCTAGCTGCTGGTAGGCTCGTGTCGTGTCAACACTCCTGCATCTCCATCCAAAGCTAGCTGCTGGTAGGCTCGTGTCTGTCCAACACTCTCCTGCATCTCCATCCAAAGCTAGCTGCTGGTAGGCTCGTGTCGTGTCCAACACTCCTGCATCTCCATCCAAAGCTAGCTGCTGGTAGGCTCTGTCGGTCAACACTCCTGCATTCCTCCATCCAAAGCTAGCTGCTGGTAGGCTCGTCTCGTGTCAACATATCCATCCAAAGCTAGCTGCTGGTAGGCTCGACTGTATCCAACACTCCTGCATCTCCATCCAAAGCTAGCTGCTGGTAGGCTCGTGTCGTGTCCAACACTCCTGCATCTCCATCCAAAGCTAGCTGCTGGTAGGCTCGTGTCCAACACTCCTGCATCTCCATCCAAAGCTAGCTGCTGGTAGGCTCGTCTCCAACACTCCTGCATCTCCATCCAAAGCTAGCTGCTGGTAGGCTCGTGTCCAACACTCCTGCATCTCCATCCAAAGCTAGCTGCTGGTAGGCTCGTGTCCAACACTCCTGCATCTCCATCCAAAGCTAGCTGCTGGTAGGCTCGTGTCGGTCCAACACTCCTGCATCTCCATCCAAAGCTAGCTGCTGGTAGGCTCGTCTCCAACACTCCTGCATCTCCATCCAAAGCTAGCTGCTGGTAGGCTCGTCTCCAACACTCCTGCATCTCCATCCAAAGCTAGCTGCTGGTAGGCTCGTGTCGTGTCCAACACTCCTGCATCTCCATCCAAAGCCTAGCTGCTGGTAGGCTCGTCTCCAACACTCCTGCATCTCCATCCAAAGCTAGCTGCTGGTAGGCTCGTCTCCAACACTCTGCATCTCCATCCAAAGCTAGCTGCTGGTAGGCTCGTCTCCAACACTCCTGCATCTCCATCCAAAGCTAGCTGCTGGTAGGCTCGTCTCCAACACTCCTGCATCTCCATCCAAAGCTAGCTGCTGTAGGCTCGGTCTCCAACACTCCTGCGTCTCCATCCAAAGCTAGCTGCTGGTAGACTCGTCTCCAACACTCCTGCGTCTCCATCCAAAGCTAGCTGCTGGTAGGCTCGTGTCGTGTCCAACGCTCCTGCATCTCCATCCAAAGCTAGCTGCTGGTAGGCTCGTGTCGTGTCCAACACTCCTGCATCTCCATCCAAAGCTAGCTGCTGGTAGGCTCGTGTCGTGTCCAACACTCCTGCTGTCTCCATCCAAAGCTAGCTGCTGGTAGGCTCGTGTCGTGTCCAACACTCCTGCGTCTCCATCCAAGCTAGCTGCTGGTAGGCTCGTCTCCAACACTCCTGCGTCTCCATCCAAAGCTAGCTGCTGGTAGGCTCGTGTCGTGTCCAACACTCCTGCGTCTCCATCCAAAGCTAGCTGCTGGTAGGCTCGTCTCCAACACTCCTGCATCTCCATCCAAAGCTAGCTGCTGGTAGGCTCGTGTCCAACACTCCTGCATCTCCATCCAAAGCTAGCTGCTGGTAGGCTCGTCTCCAACACTCCTGCATCTCCATCCAAAGCTAGCTGCTGGTAGGCTCGTCTCCAACACTCCTGCATCTCCATCCAAAGCTAGCTGCTGGTAGGCTCGTGTCGTGTCCAACACTCCTGCATCTCCATCCAAAGCTAGCTGCTGGTAGGCTCGTGTCGTGTCCAACACTCCTGCATCTCCATCCAAAGCTAGCTGCTGGTAGGCTCGTGTCGTGTCCAAACACTCCTGCATCTCCATCCAAAGCTAGCTGCTGGTAGGCTCGTGTCGTGTCCAACACTCCTGCGTCTCCATCCAAAGCTAGCTGCGGGTAGGCTCGTGTCGTGTCCAACACTCCTGCATCTCCATCCAAAGCTAGCTGCTGGTAGGCTCGTCTCCAACACTCCTGCATCTCCATCCAAAGCTAGCTGCTGGTAGGCTCGTCTCCAACACTCCTGCATCTCCATCCAAAGCTAGCTGCTGGTAGGCTCGTGTCGTGTCCAACACTCCTGCATCTCCATCCAAAGCTAGCTGCTGGTAGGCTCGTCTCCAACACTCCTGCGTCTCCATCCAAAGCTAGCTGCTGGTAGGCTCGTCTCCAACACTCCTGCGTCTCCATCCAAAGCTAGCTGCTGTAGGCTCGTCTCCAACACTCCTGCGTCTCCATCCAAAGCTAGCTGCTGGTAGGTTCGTGTCGTGTCCAACACTCCTGCATCTCCATCCAAAGCTAGCTGCTGGTAGGCTCGACTCGTATCCAACACTCCTGCATCTCCATCCAAAGCTAGCTGCTGGTAGGCTCGTGTCGTGTCCAACACTCCTGCATCTCCATCCAAAGCTAGCTGCTGGTAGGCTCGTCTCCAACACTCCTGCATCTCCATCCAAAGCTAGCTGCTGGTAGGCTGGTCTCCAACACTCCTGCATCTCCATCCAAAGCTAGCTGCTGGTAGGCTCGTGTCGTGTCCAACACTCCTGCATCTCCATCCAAAGCTAGCTGCTGGTAGGCTCGTGTCGTGTCCAACACTCCTGCGTCTCCATCCAAAGCTAGCTGCTGGTAGGCTCGTGTCCAACACTCCTGCATCTCCATCCAAAGCTAGCTGCTGGTGGGCTCGTCTCCAACACTCCTGCATCTCCATCCAAAGCTAGCTACTGGTAGGCTCGTGTCCAACACTCCTGCATCTCCATCCAAAGCTAGCTGCTGGTAGGCTCGTCTCCAACACTCCTGCATCTCCATCCAAAGCTAGCTGCTGGTAGGCTCGTGTCGTGTCCAACACTCCTGCATCTCCATCCAAAGCTAGCTGCTGGTAGGCTCGTGTCGTGTCCAACACTCCTACATCTCCATCCAAAGCTAGCTGCTGGTAGGCTCGACTCGTATCCAACACTCCTGCATCTCCATCCAAAGCTAGCTGCTGGTAGGCTCGTGTCGTGTCCAACACTCCTGCATCTCCATCCAAAGCTAGCTGCTGGTAGGCTCGTCTCCAACACTCCTGCATCTCCATCCAAAGCTAGCTGCTGGTAGGCTCGTGTCCAACACTCCTGCATCTCCATCCAAAGCTAGCTGCTGGTAGGCTCGTCTCCAACACTCCTGCATCTCCATCCAAAGCTAGCTGCTGGTAGGCTCGTGTCGTGTCCAACACTCCTGCATCTCCATCCAAAGCTAGCTGCTGGTAGGCTCGTCTCCAACACTCCTGCATCTCCATCCAAAGCTAGCTGCTGGTAGGCTCGTCTCCAACACTCCTGCATCTCCATCCAAAGCTAGCTGCTGGTAGGCTCGTCTCCAACACTCCTGCGTCTCCATCCAAAGCTAGCTGCTGGTAGGCTCGTCTCCAACACTCCTGCATCTCCATCCAAAGCTAGCTGCTGGTAGGCTCGTCTCCAACACTCCTGCGTCTCCATCCAAAGCTAGCTGCTGGTAGGCTCGTGTCGTGTCCAACACTCCTGCGTCTCCATCCAAAGCTAGCTGCTGGTAGGCTCGTGTCGTGTCCAACACTCCTGCGTCTCCATCCAAAGCTAGCTGCTGGTAGGCTCGTGTCGTGTCCAACACTCCTGCGTCTCCATCCAAAGCTAGCTGCTGGTAGGCTCGTGTCGTGTCCAACACTCCTGCGTCTCCATCCAAAGCTAGCTGCTGGTAGGCTCGTGTCGTGTCCAACACTCCTGCGTCTCCATCCAAAGCTAGCTGCTGGTAGGCTCGTGTCGTGTCCAACACTCCTGCGTCTCCATCCAAAGCTAGCTGCTGGTAGGCTCGTGTCGGTCCAACACTCCTGCGTCTCCATCCAAAGCTAGCTGCGTAGGCTCGTCTCCAACACTCCTGCATCTCCATCCAAAGCTAGCTGCTGGTAGGCTCGTGTCGTGTCCAACACTCCTGCGTCTCCATCCAAAGCTAGCTGCTGGTAGGCTCGTCTCCAACACTCCTGCATCTCCATCCAAAGCTAGCTGCTGGTAGGCTCGTGTCGTGTCCAACACTCCTGCGTCTCCATCCAAAGTTAGCTGCTGGTAGGCTCGTGTCCTGTCCAACACTCCTGCATCTCCATCCAAAGCTAGCTGCTGGTAGGCTCGTCTCCAACACTCCTGCATCTCCATCCAAAGCTAGCTGCTGGTAGGCTCGTGTCGTGTCCAACACTCCTGCATCTCCATCCAAAGCTAGCTGCTGGTAGGCTCGTGTCGTGTCCAACACTCCTGCGTCTCCATCCAAAGCTAGCTGCTGGTAGGCTCGTGTCCAACACTCCTGCATCTCCATCCAAAGCTAGCTGCTGGTAGGCTCGTCTCCAACACTCCTGCGTCTCCATCCAAAGCTAGCTGCTGGTAGGCTCGTGTCGTGTCCAACACTCCTGCGTCTCCATCCAAAGCTAGCTGCTGGTAGGCTCGTCTCCAACACTCCTGCATCTCCATCCAAAGCTAGCTGCTGGTAGGCTCGTGTCGTGTCCAACACTCCTGCATCTCCATCCAAAGCTAGCTGCTGGTAGGCTCGTCTCCAACACTCCTGCATCTCCATCCAAAGCTAGCTGCTGGTAGGCTCGTGTCGTGTCCAACACTCCTGCGTCTCCATCCAAAGCTAGCTGCTGGTAGGCTTGTGTCGTGTCCAACACTCCTGCGTCTCCATCCAAAGTTAGCTGCTGGTAGGCTCGTGTCCTGTCCAACACTCCTGCATCTCCATCCAAAGCTAGCTGCTGGTAGGCTCGTCTCCAACACTCCTGCATCTCCATCCAAAGCTAGCTGCTGGTAGGCTCGTGTCGTGTCCAACACTCCTGCATCTCCATCCAAAGCTAGCTGCTGGTAGGCTCGTGTCGTGTCCAACAATCCTGCGTCTCCATCCAAAGCTAGCTGCTGGTAGGCTCGTGTCCAACACTCCTGCATCTCCATCCAAAGCTAGCTGCTGGTAGGCTCGTCTCCAACACTCCTGCATCTCCATCCAAAGCTAGCTACTGGTAGGCTCGTGTCCAACACTCCTGCATCTCCATCCAAAGCTAGCTGCTGGTAGGCTCGTCTCCAACACTCCTGCATCTCCATCCAAAGCTAGCTGCTGGTAGGCTCGTCTCGTGTCCAACACTCCTGCGTCTCCATCCAAAGCTAGCTGCTGGTAGGCTCGTGTCGTGTCCAACACTCCTGCGTCTCCATCCAAAGCTAGCTGCTGGTAGGCTCGTGTCGTGTCCAACACTCCTGCGTCTCCATCCAAAGTTAGCTGCTGGTAGGCTCGTGTCCTGTCCAACACTCCTGCATCTCCATCCAAAGCTAGCTACTGGTAGGCTCGTGTCCAACACTCCTGCATCTCCATCCAAAGCTAGCTGCTGGTAGGCTCGTGTCGTGTCCAACACTCCTGCATCTCCATCCAAAGCTAGCTGCTGGTAGGCTCGTGTCGTGTCCAACACTCCTAAATCTCCATCCAAAGCTAGCTGCTGGTAGGCTCGACTCGTATCCAACACTCCTGCATCTCCATCCAAAGCTAGCTGCTGGTAGGCTCGTGTCGTGTCCAACACTCCTGCATCTCCATCCAAAGCTAGCTGCTGGTAGGCTCGTCTCCAACACTCCTGCATCTCCATCCAAAGCTAGCTGCTGGTAGGCTCGTGTCGTGTCCAACACTCCTGCATCTCCATCCAAAGCTAGCTGCTGGTAGGCTCGTCTCCAACACTCCTGCATCTCCATCCAAAGCTAGCTGCTGGTAGGCTCGTGTCGTGTCCAACACTCCTTCATCTCCATCCAAAGCTAGCTGCTGGTAGGCTCGTGTCGTGTCCAACACTCCTACATCTCCATCCAAAGCTAGCTGCTGGTAGGCTCGACTCGTATCCAACACTCCTGCATCTCCATCCAAAGCTAGCTGCTGGTAGGCTCGTGTCGTGTCCAACACTCCTGCATCTCCATCCAAAGCTAGCTGCTGGTAGGCTCGTCTCCAACACTCCTGCGTCTCCATCCAAAGCTAGCTGCTGGTAGGCTCGTCTCCAACACTCCTGCATCTCCATCCAAAGCTAGCTGCTGGTAGGCTCGTGTCGTGTCCAACACTCCTGCATCTCCATCCAAAGCTAGCTGCTGGTAGGCTCGTGTCGTGTCCAACACTCCTGCGTCTCCATCCAAAGCTAGCTGCTGGTAGGCTCGTGTCCAACACTCCTGCATCTCCATCCAAAGCTAGCTGCTGGTAGGCTCGTCTCCAACACTCCTGCATCTCCATCCAAAGCTAGCTGCTGGTAGGCTCGTCTCCAACACTCCTGCATCTCCATCCAAAGCTAGCTGCTGGTAGGCTCGTGTCCAACACTCCTGCGTCTCCATCCAAAGCTAGCTGCTGGTAGGCTCGTGTCGTGTCCAACACTCCTGCATCTCCATCCAAAGCTAGCTGCTGGTAGGCTCGTCTCCAACACTCCTGCATCTCCATCCAAAGCTAGCTGCTGGTAGGCTCGTGTCGTGTCCAACACTCCTGCATCTCCATCCAAAGCTAGCTGCTGGTAGGCTCGTGTCGTGTCCAACACTCCTGCATCTCCATCCAAAGCTAGCTGCTGGTAGGCTCGTGTCGTGTCCAACACTCCTGCATCTCCATCCAAAGCTAGCTGCTGGTAGGCTCGTCTCCAACACCTGCATCTCCATCCAAAGCTAGCTGCTGGTAGGCTCGTCTCCAACACCTGCATCTCCATCCAAAGCTAGCTGCTGGTAGGCTCGTCTCCAACACTCCTGCATCTCCATCCAAAGCTAGCTGCTGGTAGGCTCGTGTCGTGTCCAACACTCCTGCATCTCCATCCAAAGCTAGCTGCTGGTAGGCTTGTCTCCAACACTCCTGCATCTCCATCCAAAGCTAGCTGCTGGTAGGCTCGTGTCGTGTCCAACACTCCTGCATCTCCATCCAAAGCTAGCTGCTGGTAGGCTTGTCTCCAACACTCCTGCATCTCCATCCAAAGCTAGCTGCTGGTAGGCTCGTCTCCAACACTCCTGCATCTCCATCCAAAGCTAGCTGCTGGTAGGCTCGTCTCCAACACTCCTGCATCTCCATCCAAAGCTAGCTGCTGGTAGGCTCGTCTCCAACACTCCTGCATCTCCATCCAAAGCTAGCTGCTGGTAGGCTCGTGTCGTGTCCAACACTCCTGCATCTCCATCCAAAGCTAGCTGCTGGTAGGCTCGTCTCCAACACTCCTGCGTCTCCATCCAAAGCTAGCTGCTGGTAGGCTCGTCTCCAACACTCCTGCATCTCCATCCAAAGCTAGCTGCTGGTAGGCTCGTCTCCAACACTCCTGCGTCTCCATCCAAAGCTAGCTGCTGGTAGGCTCGTCTCCAACACTCCTGCGTCTCCATCCAAAGCTAGCTGCTGGTAGGCTCGTCTCCAACACTCCTGCATCTCCATCCAAAGCTAGCTGCTGGTAGGCTCGTGTCGTGTCCAACACTCCTGCATCTCCATCCAAAGCTAGCTGCTGGTAGGCTCGTGTCGTGTCCAACACTCCTGCATCTCCATCCAAAGCTAGCTGCTGGTAGGCTCGTGTCGTGTCCAACACTCCTGCATCTCCATCCAAAGCTAGCTGCTGGTAGGCTCGTGTCGTGTTCAACACTCCTGCGTCTCCATCCAAAGCTAGCTGCGGGTAGGCTCGTGTCGTGTCCAACACTCCTGCATCTCCATCCAAAGCTAGCTGCTGGTAGGCTCGTCTCCAACACTCCTGCATCTCCATCCAAAGCTAGCTGCTGGTAGGCTCGTCTCCAACACTCCTGCATCTCCATCCAAAGCTAGCTGCTGGTAGGCTCGTGTCGTGTCCAACACTCCTGCATCTCCATCCAAAGCTAGCTGCTGGTAGGCTCGTCTCCAACACTCCTGCGTCTCCATCCAAAGCTAGCTGCTGGTAGGCTCGTCTCCAACACTCCTGCGTCTCCATCCAAAGCTAGCTGCTGGTAGGCTCGTCTCCAACACTCCTGCGTCTCCATCCAAAGCTAGCTGCTGGTAGGTTCGTGTCGTGTCCAACACTCCTGCATCTCCATCCAAAGCTAGCTGCTGGTAGACTCGTGTCGTGTCCAACACTCCTACATCTCTATCCAAAGCTAGCTGCTGGTAGGCTCGACTCGTATCCAACACTCCTGCATCTCCATCCAAAGCTAGCTGCTGGTAGGCTCGTGTCGTGTCCAACACTCCTGCATCTCCATCCAAAGCTAGCTGCTGGTAGGCTCGTCTCCAACACTCCTGCATCTCCATCCAAAGCTAGCTGCTGGTAGGCTGGTCTCCAACACTCCTGCATCTCCATCCAAAGCTAGCTGCTGGTAGGCTCGTGTCGTGTCCAACACTCCTGCATCTCCATCCAAAGCTAGCTGCTGGTAGGCTCGTGTCGTGTCCAACACTCCTGCGTCTCCATCCAAAGCTAGCTGCTGGTAGGCTCGTGTCCAACACTCCTGCATCTCCATCCAAAGCTAGCTGCTGGTGGGCTCGTCTCCAACACTCCTGCATCTCCATCCAAAGCTAGCTACTGGTAGGCTCGTGTCCAACACTCCTGCATCTCCATCCAAAGCTAGCTGCTGGTAGGCTCGTCTCCAACACTCCTGCATCTCCATCCAAAGCTAGCTGCTGGTAGGCTCGTGTCGTGTCCAACACTCCTGCATCTCCATCCAAAGCTAGCTGCGGGTAGGCTCGTGTCGTGTCCAACACTCCTACATCTCCATCCAAAGCTAGCTGCTGGTAGGCTCGACTCGTATCCAACACTCCTGCATCTCCATCCAAAGCTAGCTGCTGGTAGGCTCGTGTCGTGTCCAACACTCCTGCATCTCCATCCAAAGCTAGCTGCTGGTAGGCTCGTCTCCAACACTCCTGCATCTCCATCCAAAGCTAGCTGCTGGTAGGCTCGTGTCCAACACTCCTGCATCTCCATCCAAAGCTAGCTGCTGGTAGGCTCGTCTCCAACACTCCTGCATCTCCATCCAAAGCTAGCTGCTGGTAGGCTCGTGTCGTGTCCAACACTCCTGCATCTCCATCCAAAGCTAGCTGCTGGTAGGCTCGTCTCCAACACTCCTGCATCTCCATCCAAAGCTAGCTGCTGGTAGGCTCGTCTCCAACACTCCTGCATCTCCATCCAAAGCTAGCTGCTGGTAGGCTCGTCTCCAACACTCCTGCATCTCCATCCAAAGCTAGCTGCTGGTAGGCTCGTCTCCAACACTCCTGCATCTCCATCCAAAGCTAGCTGCTGGTAGGCTCGTGTCGTGTCCAACACTCCTGCATCTCCATCCAAAGCTAGCTGCTGGTAGGCTCGTCTCCAACACTCCTGCATCTCCATCCAAAGCTAGCTGCTGGTAGGCTCGTCTCCAACACTCCTGCATCTCCATCCAAAGCTAGCTGCTGGTAGGCTCGTCTCCAACACTCCTGCGTCTCCATCCAAAGCTAGCTGCTGGTAGGCTCGTGTCGTGTCCAACACTCCTGCGTCTCCATCCAAAGCTAGCTGCTGGTAGGCTCGTGTCGTGTCCAACACTCCTGCATCTCCATCCAAAGCTAGCTGCTGGTAGGCTCGTCTCGTGTCCAACACTCCTGCGTCTCCATCCAAAGCTAGCTGCTGGTAGGCTCGTGTCGTGTCCAACACTCCTGCGTCTCCATCCAAAGCTAGCTGCTGGTAGGCTCGTGTCGTGTCCAACACTCCTGCATCTCCATCCAAAGCTAGCTGCTGGTAGGCTCGTCTCCAACACTCCTGCGTCTCCATCCAAAGCTAGCTGCTGGTAGGCTCGTGTCGTGTCCAACACTCCTGCGTCTCCATCCAAAGCTAGCTGCTGGTAGGCTCGTCTCCAACACTCCTGCATCTCCATCCAAAGCTAGCTGCTGGTAGGCTCGTCTCGTGTCCAACACTCCTGCGTCTCCATCCAAAGCTAGCTGCTGGTAGGCTCGTCTCCAACACTCCTGCATCTCCATCCAAAGCTAGCTGCTGGTAGGCTCGTGTCGTGTCCAACACTCCTGCATCTCCATCCAAAGCTAGCTGCTGGTAGGCTCGTGTCCAACACTCCTGCATCTCCATCCAAAGCTAGCTGCTGGTAGGCTCGTCTCCAACACTCCTGCATCTCCATCCAAAGCTAGCTGCTGGTAGGCTCGTGTCGTGTCCAACACTCCTGCGTCTCCATCCAAAGCTAGCTGCTGGTAGGCTCGTGTCGTGTCCAACACTCCTGCGTCTCCATCCAAAGTTAGCTGCTGGTAGGCTCGTGTCCTGTCCAACACTCCTGCATCTCCATCCAAAGCTAGCTGCTGGTAGGCTCGTCTCCAACACTCCTGCATCTCCATCCAAAGCTAGCTGCTGGTAGGCTCGTGTCGTGTCCAACACTCCTGCATCTCCATCCAAAGCTAGCTGCTGGTAGGCTCGTGTCGTGTCCAACACTCCTGCGTCTCCATCCAAAGCTAGCTGCTGGTAGGCTCGTGTCCAACACTCCTGCGTCTCCATCCAAAGCTAGCTGCTGGTAGGCTCGTCTCCAACACTCCTGCATCTCCATCCAAAGCTAGCTGCTGGTAGGCTCGTCTCCAACACTCCTGCGTCTCCATCCAAAGCTAGCTGCTGGTAGGCTCGTGTCGTGTCCAACACTCCTGCGTCTCCATCCAAAGCTAGCTGCTGGTAGGCTCGTCTCCAACACTCCTGCATCTCCATCCAAAGCTAGCTGCTGGTAGGCTCGTCTCGTGTCCAACACTCCTGCATCTCCATCCAAAGCTAGCTGCTGGTAGGCTCGTCTCCAACACTCCTGCATCTCCATCCAAAGCTAGCTGCTGGTAGGCTCGTGTCGTGTCCAACACTCCTGCGTCTCCATCCAAAGCTAGCTGCTGGTAGGCTCGTGTCGTGTCCAACACTCCTGCGTCTCCATCCAAAGTTAGCTGCTGGTAGGCTCGTGTCCTGTCCAACACTCCTGCATCTCCATCCAAAGCTAGCTGCTGGTAGGCTCGTCTCCAACACTCCTGCATCTCCATCCAAAGCTAGCTGCTGGTAGGCTCGTGTCGTGTCCAACACTCCTGCATCTCCATCCAAAGCTAGCTGCTGGTAGGCTCGTGTCGTGTCCAACACTCCTGCGTCTCCATCCAAAGCTAGCTGCTGGTAGGCTCGTGTCCAACACTCCTGCATCTCCATCCAAAGCTAGCTGCTGGTAGGCTCGTCTCCAACACTCCTGCATCTCCATCCAAAGCTAGCTACTGGTAGGCTCGTGTCCAACACTCCTGCATCTCCATCCAAAGCTAGCTGCTGGTAGGCTCGTCTCCAACACTCCTGCATCTCCATCCAAAGCTAGCTGCTGGTAGGCTCGTGTCGTGTCCAACACTCCTGCGTCTCCATCCAAAGCTAGCTGCTGGTAGGCTCGTGTCGTGTCCAACACTCCTGCGTCTCCATCCAAAGTTAGCTGCTGGTAGGCTCGTGTCCTGTCCAACACTCCTGCATCTCCATCCAAAGCTAGCTGCTGGTAGGCTCGTCTCCAACACTCCTGCATCTCCATCCAAAGCTAGCTGCTGGTAGGCTCGTGTCGTGTCCAACACTCCTGCATCTCCATCCAAAGCTAGCTGCTGGTAGGCTCGTGTCGTGTCCAACACTCCTGCGTCTCCATCCAAAGCTAGCTGCTGGTAGGCTCGTGTCCAACACTCCTGCATCTCCATCCAAAGCTAGCTGCTGGTAGGCTCGTCTCCAACACTCCTGCATCTCCATCCAAAGCTAGCTACTGGTAGGCTCGTGTCCAACACTCCTGCATCTCCATCCAAAGCTAGCTGCTGGTAGGCTCGTGTCGTGTCCAACACTCCTGCATCTCCATCCAAAGCTAGCTGCTGGTAGGCTCGTGTCGTGTCCAACACTCCTACATCTCCATCCAAAGCTAGCTGCTGGTAGGCTCGACTCGTATCCAACACTCCTGCATCTCCATCCAAAGCTAGCTGCTGGTAGGCTCGTGTCGTGTCCAACACTCCTGCATCTCCATCCAAAGCTAGCTGCTGGTAGGCTCGTCTCCAACACTCCTGCATCTCCATCCAAAGCTAGCTGCTGGTAGGCTCGTGTCGTGTCCAACACTCCTGCATCTCCATCCAAAGCTAGCTGCTGGTAGGCTCGTCTCCAACACTCCTGCATCTCCATCCAAAGCTAGCTGCTGGTAGGCTCGTGTCGTGTCCAACACTCCTTCATCTCCATCCAAAGCTAGCTGCTGGTAGGCTCGTGTCGTGTCCAACACTCCTACATCTCCATCCAAAGCTAGCTACTGGTAGGCTCGACTCGTATCCAACACTCCTGCATCTCCATCCAAAGCTAGCTGCTGGTAGGCTCGTGTCGTGTCCAACACTCCTGCATCTCCATCCAAAGCTAGCTGCTGGTAGGCTCGTCTCCAACACTCCTGCATCTCCATCCAAAGCTAGCTGCTGGTAGGCTCGTCTCCAACACTCCTGCATCTCCATCCAAAGCTAGCTGCTGGTAGGCTCGTGTCGTGTCCAACACTCCTGCATCTCCATCCAAAGCTAGCTGCTGGTAGGCTCGTGTCGTGTCCAACACTCCTGCGTCTCCATCCAAAGCTAGCTGCTGGTAGGCTCGTGTCCAACACTCCTGCATCTCCATCCAAAGCTAGCTGCTGGTAGGCTCGTCTCCAACACTCCTGCATCTCCATCCAAAGCTAGCTGCTGGTAGGCTCGTCTCCAACACTCCTGCATCTCCATCCAAAGCTAGCTGCTGGTAGGCTCGTGTCCAACACTCCTGCGTCTCCATCCAAAGCTAGCTGCTGGTAGGCTCGTGTCGTGTCCAACACTCCTGCATCTCCATCCAAAGCTAGCTGCTGGTAGGCTCGTCTCCAACACTCCTGCATCTCCATCCAAAGCTAGCTGCTGGTAGGCTCGTGTCGTGTCCAACACTCCTGCATCTCCATCCAAAGCTAGCTGCTGGTAGGCTTGTCTCCAACACTCCTGCATCTCCATCCAAAGCTAGCTGCTGGTAGGCTCGTCTCGTGTCCAACACTCCTGCGTCTCCATCCAAAGCTAGCTGCTGGTAGGCTCGTCTCCAACACTCCTGCATCTCCATCCAAAGCTAGCTGCTGGTAGGCTCGTGTCGTGTCCAACACTCCTGCATCTCCATCCAAAGCTAGCTGCTGGTAGGCTCGTCTCCAACACTCCTGCATCTCCATCCAAAGCTAGCTGCTGGTAGGCTCGTCTCCAACACTCCTGCATCTCCATCCAAAGCTAGCTGCTGGTAGGCTCGTCTCCAACACTCCTGCATCTCCATCCAAAGCTAGCTGCTGGTAGGCTCGTGTCGTGTCCAACACTCCTGCGTCTCCATCCAAAGCTAGCTGCTGGTAGGCTCGTGTCGTGTCCAACACTCCTGCGTCTCCATCCAAAGCTAGCTGCTGTTAGGCTCGTGTCGTGTCCAACACTCCTGCGTCTCCATCCAAAGCTAGCTGCTGGTAGGCTCGTGTCGTGTCCAACACTCCTGCGTCTCCATCCAAAGCTAGCTGCTGGTAGGCTCGTGTCGTGTCCAACACTCCTGCGTCTCCATCCAAAGCTAGCTGCTGGTAGGCTCGTGTCGTGTCCAACACTCCTGCGTCTCCATCCAAAGCTAGCTGCTGGTAGGCTCGTGTCCAACACTCCTGCATCTCCATCCAAAGCTAGCTGCTGGTAGGCTCGTCTCCAACACTCCTGCATCTCCATCCAAAGCTAGCTGCTGGTAGGCTCGTCTCCAACACTCCTGCATCTCCATCCAAAGCTAGCTGCTGGTAGGCTCGTGTCCAACACTCCTGCGTCTCCATCCAAAGCTAGCTGCTGGTAGGCTCGTGTCGTGTCCAACACTCCTGCATCTCCATCCAAAGCTAGCTGCTGGTAGGCTCGTCTCCAACACTCCTGCATCTCCATCCAAAGCTAGCTGCTGGTAGGCTCGTGTCGTGTCCAACACTCCTGCATCTCCATCCAAAGCTAGCTGCTGGTAGGCTCGTGTCGTGTCCAACACTCCTGCATCTCCATCCAAAGCTAGCTGCTGGTAGGCTCGTGTCGTGTCCAACACTCCTGCATCTCCATCCAAAGCTAGCTGCTGGTAGGCTCGTCTCCAACACCTGCATCTCCATCCAAAGCTAGCTGCTGGTAGGCTCGTCTCCAACACTCCTGCATCTCCATCCAAAGCTAGCTGCTGGTAGGCTCGTGTCGTGTCCAACACTCCTGCATCTCCATCCAAAGCTAGCTGCTGGTAGGCTCGTCTCCAACACCTGCATCTCCATCCAAAGCTAGCTGCTGGTAGGCTCGTCTCCAACACTCCTGCATCTCCATCCAAAGCTAGCTGCTGGTAGGCTCGTGTCGTGTCCAACACTCCTGCATCTCCATCCAAAGCTAGCTGCTGGTAGGCTTGTCTCCAACACTCCTGCATCTCCATCCAAAGCTAGCTGCTGGTAGGCTCGTGTCGTGTCCAACACTCCTGCGTCTCCATCCAAAGCTAGCTGCTGGTAGGCTCGTCTCCAACACTCCTGCATCTCCATCCAAAGCTAGCTGCTGGTAGGCTCGTGTCGTGTCCAACACTCCTGCATCTCCATCCAAAGCTAGCTGCTGGTAGGCTCGTCTCCAACACTCCTGCATCTCCATCCAAAGCTAGCTGCTGGTAGGCTCGTCTCCAACACTCCTGCATCTCCATCCAAAGCTAGCTGCTGGTAGGCTCGTCTCCAACACTCCTGCATCTCCATCCAAAGCTAGCTGCTGGTAGGCTCGTGTCGTGTCCAACACTCCTGCGTCTCCATCCAAAGCTAGCTGCTGGTAGGCTCGTGTCGTGTCCAACACTCCTGCGTCTCCATCCAAAGCTAGCTGCTGTTAGGCTCGTGTCGTGTCCAACACTCCTGCGTCTCCATCCAAAGCTAGCTGCTGGTAGGCTCGTGTCGTGTCCAACACTCCTGCGTCTCCATCCAAAGCTAGCTGCTGGTAGGCTCGTGTCGTGTCCAACACTCCTGCGTCTCCATCCAAAGCTAGCTGCTGGTAGGCTCGTGTCGTGTCCAACACTCCTGCGTCTCCATCCAAAGCTAGCTGCTGGTAGGCTCGTGTCGTGTCCAACACTCCTGCGTCTCCATCCAAAGCTAGCTGCTGGTAGGCTCGTCTCCAACACTCCTGCATCTCCATCCAAAGTTAGCTGCTGGTAGGCTCGTGTCGTGTCCAGCTTTGCAATATACTCCAGCTATATGTCTCCTCTGTTTACAGTAATGATAGATTACAGTACTAAACCTACAGCTTTTGGATATATGGGCACTCCCCCCACATATGAAACGGGCTCTGACGTCCTCTGGACTTTGGATAAACAGTGATGATCTATCAGAGGGAGGCTGTGAAGCCGTTGACCGTGTCCCCGACGGAGAAGGAGCAGGCTTACAAATGTGTTTCTGTATGGGCTATGAAGTGCTTATGTATGGGCTATGAAGTGCTTATGTATGGGCTATGAAGTGCTTATGTATGGGCTATGAAGTGCTTATGTATGGGCTATGAAGTGCTTATGTATGGGCTATGAAGTGCTTATGTATGGGCTATGAAGTGCTTATGTATGGGCTATGAAGTGCTTATGTATGGGCTATGAAGTGTTTATGTATGGGCTATGAAGTGCTTATGTATGGGCTATGAAGTGCTTATGTATGGGCTATGAAGTGCTTATGTATGGGCTATGAAGTGCTTATGTATCTTCTGTATGCTTTCAGACTCGGAGGATGTGAAGCAGTTGGCCATGAATTTGAAAGAGGAGGACCTAGTGAGTGAGAGGGCTCAGGCCTTCTCCACCGCTAGGAACCTCCTCAACTCTGCCGCCGACGCCGTCGAGAGAATCATGAGCTCTTACAAGGAGGTGAGGCTATAGAAACGACCCCTACCTCCTAATAACCCCTAGACCCTAACCCCTCACTGTCAAGAGGTTAATGAGCTCTTACAAGGAGGTGAGGCTATAGAAACGACCCCTACCTCCTAATAACCCCTAGACCCTAACCCCTCACTGTCAAGAGGTTAATGAGCTCTTACAAGGAGGTGAGGCTATAGAAACGACCCCTACCTCCTAATAACCCCTAGACCCTAACCCCTCACTGTCAAGAGGTTAATGCGCTCATACAAGGTGAGGCTATAGAAACGACCCCTACCTCCTAATAACCCCTAGACCTTAACCCCTCACTGTCAAGAGGATCATGAACCCCATCAAGGAGACGAGGCTCTGGACCTCTTATTTATTGATTGCGTCCCAAATGTCACCCCGTTCCCTTTACAGTTACCTTTTTTGACTCGTTTATTTTATTTTTTAAACTCTTTTTATCAGGTCAGTTGACTGAACACTTTTTCATTTACAGCAACAACCTGGGGAATAGTTACAAGGGGTCAAGTGTTCCATTTGGGACGGATGTTTAATTTCCTTTCATTTTGAACCATGATAAAGTAGACCAACAACTAGTGAGTCTTTTGGGAAACTACTGCTCTATCGTGGATTTAAATGTATAATAAACCCTTTAATGAACTCTGCTACCACCTGCCCTGATTTACTGGATAACCTTTGACCCGGTCCAGGTGACTGAGCTGGCTGGGTACACAGCCCGTGTGCACGAGATGTTCACTGTGTTCGAGGACGTGCGTGCGGGCGTGTTCCGTCGCTCTGCGGGGGAAGGAGAGGAGCAGACGGGGGGTGGAACACAGCTGGTGCAGCACGGCATGAGGGTGGAGGGACCAATCATGATACGAGGTAAACTGACTGACAAGGAATTCAACCAATCACTAGGCTATTTTGTTAACCAGTGGTATTCAAAGTCGGACTACGGTTGTATTTGTTTTTCGTACGTTATTTTAGTTTTTAGGAAATTCAGATGACAGATTATTGTATGGGACGATATACAAATGTTTTTGAGAGAGAATTAGAAAAATACAATTTTATGGAGTAACTATTTATTAGTTTCTTAACATTTTTCAAAGACACTAGTTAGGTGGAATTTTTCGCTAAAGTGTTCATGTACCCAAATAAAAATGTAAAGTTCCATGTGTTTCCATCACCTTTTCAACAAACTGTTAAAGAGCAAATGTGCCTACTCAGGTCTTGGCACGTGCGCGCTAGCCAACAGCTCGTAGATACAGCGTGAGGAGGCTGTGCATGTAGGCTCGTCTACATCAGATCATTATGGATAATATTTTTATCGGTCAAATGGCAGTCGGGCATCGATCATCATGTCTCCAGAATAAGACCCTGGATATTTATTGTAAAGGAGCATCAAAATCACTGTGGACTTTCACCAAAAGTTATTTCATCTGTAGCCTGATAAACTGCATGGTTTCCTGAGTCGAAGTGGGAGGACCAGACACCATATCGTGTGACTCCCAAGTTTACTTCTATATGATGGTTATACTGAACAAAAATAGTTCAAGTTCATATAAGGAAATCGATCAATTGAAATAAATTAATTAGACCCCGATCTATGGGTATCACAACTGGGAATACAGATATGCATCTGTTGGTCACAGAAACCTTAAAACAAGGTAGGGACGTGGATCCGAACCAGTCAGTATCTGGTGTTGCCACCATTTGCCTTACGCAGCGCGACACATCTCCTTCACATAGAGTTGATCAGGCTGTTGATTGTGGCCTGTGGAATGTTGTCCCACTCCTCTTCAATGGCTGTACGATGTTGCTGGATATTGGTGGGAATTGGAACACACTGTCGTACATGTCGATCCAGGGCATCCCAAACATGCTCAATTGGGAGACATGTCTGGTGGGTATGCAGGCCATGGAAGAACTGGGACATTTTCAGCTTCCAGGAATTGTGTACAGATCCTTACGACATGGGGCTGTGTATTATCATGCTGAAACTTGGTGATGACAGTAGATTAATTATACAACAATGGGCCTCAGGATCTCGTCACTTTACCGACACAAAGATCCCACTATGTTGAACGAACAAATTATCGGTCGGATTTTATAAAATTGTACTGGAACTTCCGGGTTCCATCACAGCTGTCTTTTTTTATGAATAATTTTTTCTCGGTATAACTTGATGGAAACATGTTATTTCAACTTTTTTACAGCTGGGACCATTTTTTTCCCCCCGACATTAAAAAATTGGTACATTTCTATTGTACATCCAGTGCTGTGTTGCAGCAACAGGGTGTTGTTGCAGGCAGGGTGTTGCTGCAGGCAGGGTGTTGCTGCAGCAGGGTGTTGTTGCTGCAGCAGGGTGTTGTTGCTGCAGCAGGGTGTTGTTGCAGGCAGGGTGTTGTTGCAGGCAGGGTGTTGTTGCAGGCAGGGTGTTGTTGCAGGCAGGGTGTTGTTGCAGGCAGGGTGTTGTTGCAGGCAGGGTGTTGTTGCAGGCAGGGTGTTGCAGCAGGGTGTTGCTGCAGCAGGGTGTTGCTGCAGCAGGGTGTTGCTGCAGCAGGGTGTTGCTGCAGCAGGGTGTTGCTGCAGCAGGGTGTTGCTGCAGCAGGGTGTTGTTGCAGCAGGGTGTTGTTGCAGCAGCAGGGTGTTGCAGCAGCAGGGTGTTGCAGCAGCAGGGTGTTGCTGCAGCAGGGTGTTGCTGCAGCAGGGTGTTGCTGCAGCAGGGTGTTGCTGCAGCAGGGTGTTGCTGCAGCAGCAGGGTGTTGTTGCAGCAGCAGGGTGTTGCTGCAGCAGCAGGGTGTTGTTGCAGCAGCAGGGTGTTGCAGCAGCAGCAGGGTGTTGCAGCAGCAGCAGGGTGTTGCAGCAGCAGCAGCAGGGTGTTGCAGCAGCAGGGTGTTGCAGCAGCAGCAGCAGGGTGTTGTTGCAGCAGCAGCAGGGTGTTGTTGCAGCAGCAGCAGGGTGTTGTTGCAGCAGCAGCAGGGTGTTGTTGCAGCAGCAGCAGGGTGGTGTTGCAGCAGCAGCAGGGTGGTGTTGCAGCAGCAGCAGGGTGGTGTTGCAGCAGGGTGGTGTTGCAGCAGCAGGGTGTTGCAGCTGCTTATTACAATGTTATTACTAGAAATGGGGATACTGGTACTGTGTGATTTTGGTGTGCGTGTATTCTGGGTCCTGAACTGTCCCATTGTGTGTGCAGGTCAGGTGATAGACGTGGAGAAGGGCATCAGCTGTGAGAACCTTCCCATCATCACACCGACAGGAGACGTTGTAGTGTCCAGCCTCAACATCAAGGTAACACCAGACACCTCGGCTCCATCAACACAACTTAGCACACTAGATCTGCTCTGGGTTTTCTATAACTAACCGGCGTCAGTCAGCTTCACATTCCAGCTCGGGCTTCATCCGGACTACGACGGTGGATATTGCTCGTCCGCCTGCGCGTACATGTCACACGTGTCATGGTCGAACGCAGAATTCTTCATTGAGACGATACTGAAACATCAAGCCAGGCGAGGCAGTGCCACATTTTTCATTTTCTGCAAAAATAAATCTAAAGTTATCCTACTGAATTTGCAAGATATAAAATAGTATTTTAGAAGTGCTGTCTTTATTTTATTACTTATCGTCGGTGACGTCTTTGTTTGGTTACGTATCGTCGGTGACGTCTTTGTTTGGTTACGTATCGTCGGTGACGTCTTTGTTTGGTTACGTATCGTCGGTGACGTCTTTGTTTGGTTACGTATCGCCGGTGACGTCTTTGTTTGGTTACGTATCGCCGGTGACGTCTTTGTTTGGTTACTTATCGTCGGTGACGTCTTTGTTTGGTTACGTATCGTCGGTGACGTCTTTGTTTGGATACTTATCGTCGGTGACGTCTTTGTTTGGTTACTTATCGTCGGTGACGTCTTTGTTTGGTTACTTATCGTCGGTGACGTCTTTGTTTGGTTACGTATCGTCGGTGACGTCTTTGTTTGGTTACGTATCGTCGGTGACGTCTTTGTTTGGTTACGTATCGTCGGTGACGTCTTTGTTTGGTTACGTATCGTCGGTGACGTCTTTGTTTGGTTACGTATCGTCGGTGACGTCTTTGTTTGGTTACGTATCGTCGGTGACGTCTTTGTTTGGTTACGTATCGTCGGTGACGTCTTTGTTTGGTTACGTATCGTCGGTGACGTCTTTGTTTGGTTACGTATCGTCGGTGACGTCTTTGTTTGGTTACGTATCGTCGGTGACGTCTTTGTTTGGTTACTTATCGTCGGTGACGTCTTTGTTTGGTTACGTATCGTCGGTGACGTCTTTGTTTGGTTACGTATCGTCGGTGACGTCTTTGTTTGGTTACGTATCGTCGGTGACGTCTTTGTTTGGTTACGTATCGTCGGTGACGTCTTTGTTTGGTTACTTATCGTCGGTGACGTCTTTGTTTGGTTACGTATCGTCGGTGACGTCTTTGTTTGGTTACTTATCGTCGGTGACGTCTTTTTCCTCACTCCTATCGATAAAATCTGTCATACAAGTTTTAACTTTCAAAGGCATCCTGTCGTTACTAAATGTGTAATGTGATAGGTATTATAATATTATTATAAACATTTGATTAATAAAATATTTTAAAGAGCAACTGTACCTAAACCTAATTTAGTCCTTTTAAAAACGTCCTATTTTACATCTTGATTGTCACATTTTATTCTAGTGGCTAAATGGACTACAGAATGTAACTAGGATAATTCTGTTCAGTCATTCTCGTCTAAAACGAAGTCCGTCAAAACCAAGGTTGGGTTTTGATTTTGACAATGTGCCCACTACCACGGGATTACCAGCTGCGTTGATTGTGTCGATCCACTAGTATGGCAGAAGACTGATCAGACAGCCTAGCGGGAACGGCAGCCTAGCGGGAACCTGATGCATGGGAGTAGTGAGCAGGCAGGGGAAACGGAACACGGATGACAAGGAGAATTTAGCGAAGTGGGGGCTAAACAGACCGACCAACAAATAACAAACAAAGCCCAACTCTTCACATCATAAAAATATATGCTATTTAGCTGTTACGAGAATTTTGTTCTTAAACTGAACTTCAATTAAACTACTCAGTCTGCAACCCAGAGTTTGTAAGATTCTGGTTGAATGAAACAGAGTCCCAGCTTACAATAGTCAGAATGTTTATTCACGAGAACGTTCTCCAGTCCATTATAACACACACAAACAAGTTCAAATCTTAAGCTACGCCTTGCTCAGACAGTCGGTGTTTTTCCACTACACAGATACATTGTTTAATCTGCAACATGTTTCATACTCTTCTGCCAGCCTAACAGTTTCTCCCCTCCCTGGGTGGAGACAGAATGTCCTGTAAGGAACATAATTAGTCATTATCTTACCATTACCTTAAACATATACATCTTTTAGTCATTATCTTACCATTACCTTAAACATATACATCTTTTAGTCATTATCTTACCATTACCTTAAACATATACATCTTTTAGTCATTATCTTACCATTACCTTAAACATATACATCATTTAGTCATTATCTTACCATTACCTTAAACATATGGATCATTAGCATACACTTTCTTTTTTATCCAAAGCATCTAACAGTACATTTATAGTATATGATCCCTGTGGGAATTGAACCTACAACCTTGGCGTTGCTAGTGCCCACGCTCTTACCATAGGAGCCACTAAGGGCCAATTTCCCGGAATCAGATGAATCATATTCCTCTTTTTATTTCTAAAGGTGCTTTCTAGTCTAGCTAGCAGCAGCCTTAGTCTGTGGTTGGGCAAACCGGCCATTTTTCAAGATCCCTGGTCCAACCAAGACGGCAACAGGGGTAACAATGTTTCAGCCATAACAACTTAGACACGGCAACAGGGGAACAATGTTTCAGCCATAACAACTTAGACACGGCAACAGGGGTAACAATGTTTCAGCCATAACAACTTAGACACGGCAACAGGGGAACAATGTTTCAGCCATAGCAACTTAGACACGGCAACAGGGGGAACAATGTTTCAGCCATAGCAACTTAGACACGGCAACAGGGGGAACAATGTTTCAGCCATAACAACTTAGACACGGCAACAGGGGAACAATGTTTCAGCCATAACAACTTAGACACGGCAACAGGGGGAACAATGTTTCAGCCATAGCAACTTAGACACGGCATAAAGACATTATAGACCTACAGTACCAGTCAAAGACACACCTACTCAAGGATTTTTCTTTATTTGTTTTACTAGAGTGTGCAAAGCTGTCAAGGCCAAGGGTGGCTACTTTGAAGAATCTCACATGTAAAAAATATACCAGCAGGAACATTTTTGGTTACTACATGATTCCATATGTGTTATTTCATAGTGTTGATGTCTTCACTATTATTCTACAATGTAGAAAATTGTACAAATAAATACCCTTGAATGAGTAGGTGTGTCCAAACTTTTGACTGGCATTAGTTACAGACACATACTATCCTAACGACGATCAAACAAAAAGTTTTAAACTCCCAAGGAAACGAGCACAGATGTTATCGTGAAGAGTAGATATGTAATCTGGACATATCCTGTTCTAGATAGGGCTGCTGCCCCCAGTTCTCTGTGTCCTTGCCTGACTTCTTGTCTGACACAGTGACAACAGCAGCTGCATTACAAACATTTATGGTCACTACCAAATGTCACCCTATTCCCTCCCTATATAGTGCACTGCTTTTTTAACCCGTACCCATAGGGCTCTAGTTTAAACGTAGTACACTATGAAGGGAAGAGGGGGGCCATTTTGTAACACCTCACCCAGAGAAAGAAGCTTGAACACTGTGTTCTACACCCTCTGGAACTGTTGCAACCCTGACTGAGAGCACCTGGGGTCAGCTTGTTAGTCTAAACCACATGGGATCATTGTGCTGAACAGTCACATATTTCAGTTCTTGAGCAACGTAATTCTTTGATCCTTAGCCACCTGCTTTAAAAAAACGCTGGTGTGAGTCCCAAAGAGCACCCTATCCTCTATAGTGCACTACTATAGCACCCTATCCTCTGTATAGTGCACTACTATAGCTATAACTATAAGGTGCTATAGTAGTGCACTATATAGAGGATAGGGTGCTATAGTAGTGCACTATAGAGAGGATAGGGTGCTATAGTAGTGCACTATAGAGAGGATAGGGTGTAGAGGTCCTAGGAGACATCTCTCCACTAGCTACCTGGCTAGTCTCCTCCTATATAATATACATGTAGAGGTCCTAGGAGACATCTCTCCACTAGCTACCTGGCTAGTCTCCTCCTATATAATATAGAGGTCCTAGGAGACATCTCTCCACTAGCTACCTGGCTAGTCTCCTCCTATATAATATAGAGGTCCTAGGAGACATCTCTCCACTAGCTACCTGGCTAGTCTCCTCCTATATAATATAGAGGTCCTAGGAGACATCTCTCCACTAGCTACCTGGCTAGTCTCCTCCTATATAATATAGAGGTCCTAGGAGACATCTCTCCACTAGCTACCTGGCTAGTCTCCTCCTATATAATATACACTGTAATACATGTAGGTATTACGCAGGTTGTTGGCGAGTTGTTGTGGCCTCGTCTCCTGGGTGTGTTGTAGACGACTGCATAAAATCCTGCCCCTGTAGAGGTTAAAGAGCAAAATGGCACCATTCTACAGCCGCCTCTCTCCAATGCATCAGAACGGAGGGCGGAGGCCTCTCTCTCTCCAATGCATCAGAACGGAGGGCGGAGGCCTCTCTCTCTCCAATGCATCAGAACGGAGGGCGGAGGCCTCTCTCTCTCCAATGCATCAGAACGGAGGGCGGAGGCCTCTCTCTCTCCAATGCATCAGAACGGAGGGCGGAGGCCTCTCTCTCTCCAATGCATCAGAACGGAGGGCGGAGGCCTCTCTCTCTCTCCAATGCATCAGAACGGAGGGCGGAGGCCTCTCTCTCTCTCTCCAATGCATCAGAACGGAGGGCGGAGGCCTCTCTCTCTCTCTCTCCAATGCATCAGAACGGAGGGCGGAGGCCTCTCTCTCTCTCTCTCCAATGCATCAGAACGGAGGGCGGAGGCCTCTCTCTCTCTCCAATGCATCAGGACGGAGGGCGGAGGCCTCTCTCTCTCCAATGCATCAGGACGGAGGGCGGAGGCCTCTCTCTCTCTCCAATGCATCAGGACGGAGGGCGGAGGCCTCTCTCTCTCTCCAATGCATCAGGACGGAGGGCGGAGGCCTCTCTCTCTCTCCAATGCATCAGGACGGAGGGCGGAGGCCTCTCTCTCTCTCCAATGCATCAGGACGGAGGGCGGAGGCCTCTCTCTCTCTCCAATGCATCAGAACGGAGGGCGGAGGCCTCTCTCTCTCTCCAATGCATCAGAACGGAGGGCGGAGGCCTCTCTCTCCAATGCATCAGAACGGAGGGCGGAGGCCTCTCTCTGTCCAATGCATCAGAACGGAGGGCGGAGGCCTCTCTCTGTCCAATGCATCAGAACGGAGGGCGGAGGCCTCTCTCTGTCCAATGCATCAGAACGGAGGGCGGAGGCCTCTCTCTGTCCAATGCATCAGAACGGAGGGCGGAGGCCTCTCTCTGTCCAATGCATCAGAACGGAGGGCGGAGGCCTCTCTCCAATGCATCGGAACGGAGGGCGGAGGCCTCTCTCTCTCTCCAATGCATCGGAACGGAGGGCGGAGGCCTCTCTCTCTCTCCAATGCATCGGAACGGAGGGCGGAGGCCTCTCTCTCTCTCCAATGCATCGGAACGGAGGGCGGAGGCCTCTCTCTCTCTCCAATGCATCGGAACGGAGGGCGGAGGCCTCTCTCTCTCTCCAATGCATCGGAACGGAGGGCGGAGGCCTCTCTCTCTCTCCAATGCATCGGAACGGAGGGCGGAGGCCTCTCTCTCTCCAATGCATCGGAACGGAGGGCGGAGGCCTCTCTCTCTCCAATGCATCGGAACGGAGGGCGGAGGCCTCTCTCTCTCCAATGCATCGGAACGGAGGGCGGAGGCCTCTCTCTCTCCAATGCATCGGAACGGAGGGCGGAGGCCTCTCTCTCTCCAATGCATCGGAACGGAGGGCGGAGGCCTCTCTCTCTCCAATGCATCGGAACGGAGGGCGGAGGCCTCTCTCTGTCCAATGCATCAGAACGGAGGGCGGAGGCCTCTCTCTCTCGCTCTAATGCATCAGAACGGAGAGCGGAGGCCTCTCTCTCTCCAATGCATCAGAACGGAGAGCGGAGGCCTCTCTCTCTCCAATGCATCAGAACGGAGGGCGGAGGCCTCTCTCTGTCCAATGCATCAGAACGGAGGGCGGAGGCCTCTCTCTGTCCAATGCATCAGAACGGAGGGCGGAGGCCTCTCTCTGTCCAATGCATCGGAACGGAGGGCGGAGGCCTCTCTCCAATGCATCGGAACGGAGGGCGGAGGCCTCTCTCCAATGCATCGGAACGGAGGGCGGATGCCTCTCTCTCTCCAATGCATCGGAACGGAGGGCGGAGGCCTCTCTCTCTCCAATGCATCGGAACGGAGGGCGGAGGCCTCTCTCTGTCCAATGCATCAGAACGGAGGGCGGAGGCCTCTCTCTCTCGCTCTAATGCATCGGAACGGAGAGCGGAGGCCTCTCTCTCTCCAATGCATCAGAACGGAGAGCGGAGGCCTCTCTCTCTCCAATGCATCAGAACGGAGAGCGGAGGCCTCTCTCTCTCCAATGCATCAGAACGGAGGGCGGAGGCCTCTCTCTGTCCAATGCATCAGAACGGAGGGCGGAGGCCTCTCTCTGTCCAATGCATCAGAACGGAGGGCGGAGGCCTCTCTCTGTCCAATGCATCAGAACGGAGGGCGGAGGCCTCTCTCCAATGCATCGGAACGGAGGGCGGAGGCCTCTCTCCAATGCATCGGAACGGAGGGCGGAGGCCTCTCTCTCTCTCCAATGCATCGGAACGGAGGGCGGAGGCCTCTCTCTCTCTCCAATGCATCGGAACGGAGGGCGGAGGCCTCTCTCTCTCTCCAATGCATCGGAACGGAGGGCGGAGGCCTCTCTCTCTCTCCAATGCATCGGAACGGAGGGCGGAGGCCTCTCTCTCTCCAATGCATCGGAACGGAGGGCGGAGGCCTCTCTCTCTCCAATGCATCGGAACGGAGGGCGGAGGCCTCTCTCTGTCCAATGCATCGGAACGGAGGGCGGAGGCCTCTCTCTGTCCAATGCATCAGAACGGAGGGCGGAGGCCTCTCTCTCTCGCTCTAATGCATCAGAACGGAGAGCGGAGGCCTCTCTCTCTCCAATGCATCAGAACGGAGGGCGGAGGGCTCTCTCTCTCTCTCTAATGCATCAGAACGGAGGGCGGAGGCCTCTCTCTCTCCAATGCATCAGAACGGAGGGCGGAGGCCTCTCTCTCTCTAATGCATCAGAACGGAGGGTGGAGGCCTCTCTCTCTCTAATGCATCAGAACGGAGGGCGGAGGCCTCTCTCTCTCTCTCTAATGCATCAGAACGGAGGGCGGAGGCCTCTCTCTCTCTCTCTAATGCATCAGAACGGAGGGCGGAGGCCTCTCTCTCTCTCTCTAATGCATCAGAACGGAGGGCGGAGGCCTCTCTCTCTCCAATGCATCAGGACGGAGGGCGGAGGCCTCTCTCTCTCCAATGCATCAGGACGGAGGGCGGAGGCCTCTCTCTCTCTCTCCAATGCATCAGGACGGAGGGCGGAGGCCTCTCTCTCTCTCCAATGCATCAGGACGGAGGGCGGAGGCCTCTCTCTCTCCAATGCATCAGGACGGAGGGCGGAGGCCTCTCTCTCTCCAATGCATCAGGACGGAGGGCGGAGGCCTCTCTCTCTCTCCAATGCATCGGGACGGAGGGCGGAGGCCTCTCTCTCTCTCCAATGCATCGGGACGGAGGGCGGAGGCCTCTCTCTCTCCAATGCATCGGGACGGAGGGCGGAGGCCTCTCTCTCTCCAATGCATCGGAACGGAGGGCGGAGGCCTCTCTCTCTCCAATGCATCGGAACGGAGGGCGGAGGCCTCTCTCTCTCCAATGCATCGGAACGGAGGGCGGAGGCCTCTCTCTCTCCAATGCATCGGAACGGAGGGCGGAGGCCTCTCTCTCTCCAATGCATCGGAACGGAGGGCGGAGGCCTCTCTCTCTCCAATGCATCGGAACGGAGGGCGGAGGCCTCTCTCTCTCCAATGCATCGGAACGGAGGGCGGAGGCCTCTCTCTCTCCAATGCATCGGAACGGAGGGCGGAGGCCTCTCTCTCTCCAATGCATCGGAACGGAGGGCGGAGGCCTCTCTCTCTCCAATGCATCGGAACGGAGGGCGGAGGCCTCTCTCTCTCCAATGCATCGGAACGGAGGGCGGAGGCCTCTCTCTCTCCAATGCATCGGAACGGAGGGCGGAGGCCTCTCTGTCCAATGCATCGGAACGGAGGGCGGAGGCCTCTCTCTCTCTCTCCAATGCATCAGGGCGGAGGCCTCTCTCTGTCCAATGCATCGGAACGGAGAGCGGAGGCCTCTCTCTCTCTCTCCAATGCATCAGGGCGGAGGCCTCTCTCTCTCTCCAATGCATCAGGACGGAGGGCGGAGGCCTCTCTCTCTCTCCAATGCATCGGAACGGAGGGCGGAGGCCTCTCTCTCTCCAATGCATCGGAACGGAGGGCGGAGGCCTCTCTCTCTCCAATGCATCGGAACGGAGGGCGGAGGCCTCTCTCTCTCCAATGCATCGGAACGGAGGGCGGAGGCCTCTCTCTCTCCAATGCATCGGAACGGAGGGCGGAGGCCTCTCTCTCTCCAATGCATCGGAACGGAGGGCGGAGGCCTCTCTCTCTCCAATGCATCGGAACGGAGGGCGGAGGCCTCTCTCTCCAATGCATCGGAACGGAGAGCGGAGGCCTCTCTCTCTCTCCAATGCATCGGAACGGAGGGCGGAGGCCTCTCTCTCTCCAATGCATCGGAACGGAGGGCGGAGGCCTCTCTCTCTCTCCAATGCATCGGAACGGAGGGCGGAGGCCTCTCTCTCTCCAATGCATCGGAACGGAGGGCGGAGGCCTCTCTCTCTCTCTCTCTCTCCAATGCATCAGAACGGAGGGCGGAGGCCTCTCTCTCTCCAATGCATCAGAACGGAGGGCGGAGGCCTCTCTCTGTCCAATGCATCAGAACGGAGGGCGGAGGCCTCTCCAATGCATCAGAACGGAGAGCGGAGGCCTCTCTCTCTCTCTCTCCAATGCATCAGAACGGAGGGCGGAGGCCTCTCTCTCCAATGCATCAGAACAGAGGGCGGAGGGCTCTCTCTCTCTCCAATGCATCAGAACGGAGGGCGGAGGGCTCTCTCTCTCTCCAATGCATCAGAACGGAGGGCGGAGGGCTCTCTCTCTCTCCAATGCATCAGAACGGAGGGCGGAGGGCTCTCTCTCCAATGCATCAGAACGGAGGGCGGAGGCCTCTCTCTCTCTCCAATGCATCAGAACGGAGGGCGGAGGGCTCTCTCTCCAATGCATCAGAACGGAGGGCGGAGGCCTCTCTCTCTCCAATGCATCAGAACGGAGGGCGGAGGCCTCTCTCTCTCCAATGCATCAGAACGGAGGGCGGAGGCCTCTCTCTCTCCAATGCATCAGAACGGAGGGCGGAGGCCTCTCTCTCTCTAATGCATCAGAACGGAGGGCGGAGGCCTCTCTCTCTCTCTAATGCATCAGAACGGAGGGCGGAGGCCTCTCTCTCTAATGCATCAGAACGGAGGGCGGAGGCCTCTCTCTCTAATGCATCAGAACGGAGGGCGGAGGCCTCTCTCTCTCTCTAATGCATCAGAACGGAGGGCGGAGGCCTCTCTCTCTCTCTCTCTCTCTAATGCATCAGAACGGAGGGCGGAGGCCTCTCTCTCTCTCTCTAATGCATCAGAACGGAGGGCGGAGGCCTCTCTCTCTCTCTCTAATGCATCAGAACGGAGGGCGGAGGCCTCTCTCTCTCCAATGCATCGGAACGGAGGGCGGAGGCCTCTCTCTCTCTCTCTCCAATGCATCAGAACGGAGGGCGGAGGCCTCTCTCTCTCTCTCTCCAATGCATCAGGGCGGAGGCCTCTCTCTCTCCAATGCATCAGAACGGAGGGCGGAGGCCTCTCTCTCTCCAATGCATCAGAACGGAGGGCGGAGGCCTCTCTCTCTCCAATGCATCAGAACGGAGGGCGGAGGCCTCTCTCTCTCCAATGCATCAGAACGGAGGGCGGAGGCCTCTCTCTCCAATGCATCAGAACGGAGGGCGGAGGCCTCTCTCTCCAATGCATCAGAACGGAGGGCGGAGGCCTCTCTCTCCAATGCATCAGAACGGAGGGCTGAGGCCTCTCTCTCTCTTTCTCTCTCTCTAATGCATCAGAACGGAGGGCGGAGGCCTCTCTCTCTCTCTCTCCAATGCATCAGAACGGAGGGCGGAGGCCTCTCTCTCTCCAATGCATCAGAACGGAGGGCGGAGGGCTCTCTCTCTCTCCAATGCATCAGGACGGAGGGCGGAGGCCTCTCTCTCTCTCCAATGCATCAGAACGGAGGGCGGAGGCCTCTCTCTCTCTCCAATGCATCAGAACGGAGGGCGGAGGCCTCTCTCTTTCCAATGCATCAGAACGGAGGGCGGAGGCCTCTCTCTCTCTCCAATGCATCAGAACGGAGGGCGGAGGCCTCTCTCTCTCCAATGCATCAGAACGGAGGGCGGAGGCCTCTCTCTCCAATGCATCAGAACGGAGGGCGGAGGCCTCTCTCCAATGCATCAGAACGGAGGGCGGAGGCCTCTCTCTCTAATGCATCAGAACGGAGGGCGGAGGCCTTTCTCTCTCCAATGCATCAGAACGGAGGGCGGAGGCCTCTCGCTCTCTCCAATGCATCAGAACTATGGTATTTAGGAAATTTGCATTTTTCTGTATGGTGTGTCTGTGTGTGAGAGAGAGCGAGTGGGGATCATGGTGTGCCCCAACACAGTAAGCCCCCTGTTTAAAGTATCCTTTCATGATCAATTCATGTTTCATCAGTGGCTAGTTCCACACTGTGATCTCCTCACACACAGCAGTACCATAGCATGATCCTCTTTGTGAAACAATGTGCTGATTGTTTTAGCTAGCTACATTCCTGCTCCATACGGAGTGTCTGAGGTAGTAGGCTCTGTGTGGGAACCCTGGCTCTGATCATTGGGTACTCCCATAACTTACCCCCCCCATCTCTCTCTCCATCCTCACCCTCTTTTCCTCTGTCCTGAATCTTTCTCTCCTCTCTCTCTCCATCCTCACCCTCTTTTCCTCTGTCCTGAATCTCTCTCTCTCCTCTCTCTCTCCATCCTCACCCTCTTTTCCTCTGTCCTGAATCTCTCTCTCTCCTCTCTCTCTCCATCCTCACCCTCTTTTCCTCTGTCCTGAATCTCTCTCTCCTCTCTCTCTCCATCCTCACCCTCTTTTCCTCTGTCCTGAATCTTTCTCTCTCCTCTCTCTCTCCATCCTCACCCTCTTTTCCTCTGTCCTGAATCTTTCTCTCTCCTCTCTCTCCATCCTCACCCTCTTTTCCTCTGTCCTGAATCTCTCTCTCTCCTCTCTCTCTCCATCCTCACTCTCTTTTCCTCTGTCCTGAATCTTTCTCTCTCCTCTCTCTCCATCCTCACCCTCTTTTCCTCTGTCCTGAATCTCTCTCTCTCCTCTCTCTCTCCATCCTCACTCTCTTTTCCTCTGTCCTGAATCTTTCTCTCTCCTCTCTCTCTCCATCCTCACCCTCTTTTCCTCTGTCCTGAATCTCTCTCCCCAGGTGGAGGAAGGGATGCATCTGTTAATAACAGGACCAAACGGCTGTGGGAAGAGTTCTCTGTTCAGGATCCTCAGTGGTCTGTGGCCAGTCTATGGAGGGGTTCTGTACAAACCACCACCCCAAAACATGTTCTACATACCTCAGAGGTTAGTGTACACACACACACACACACACACACACACACACACACACACACACACCTCAGTGGTCTATGGCGCTAAAGTCTAAGGCAATTGCTTGGGGTGCTAGTACAAGTCTTCAGGTCTGGTGGGGTTTATTTTCCTGTATGTATATAAAAAAAAATGTTTGTGGCAGTCTACGGTATGTTTTATCATTTGAAATTACTAATGTAAACGGTTTCTCACTGTCAACTGTGTTTATTTTCAGAAAACTTAACATGTGTAAATATTTGTATGAACATAAGATTCAACAACTGAGACATAAACTGAACAAGTTCCACAGACATGTGACTAACAGAAATTGAATAATGTGTCCCTGAACAAAGGGGGGGTCAAAATCAAAAGTAACAGTCAGTATCTGGTGTGGCCACAAGCTGCATTAAGTACTGCAGTGCATCTCCTCCTCATGGACTGCACCAGATTTGCCAGTTCCCGGACATTTCTGGGGGGAATGGCCCTAGCCCTCACCCTCCGATCCAACAGGTCCCAGACGTGCTCAATGGGATTGAGATCCGGGCTCTTCGCTGGTCATGGCAGAACACTGACATTGCTGTCTTGCAGGAAATCACTCACAGAACGATTCCTGTCTGGTCCAACAACGGTGGGTTTGTGCCCATAGGCGACGTTGTTGCCGGTGATGTCTGGTGAGGACCTGCCTTACAACAGGCCTACAAACCCTCAGTCCAGCCTCTCTCAGCCTATTGCGGACAGTCTGAGCACTGATGGAGGGATTGTGCTCAACTCGAGCAGTTGTTGTTGCCATCCTGTACCTGTCCCGTAGGTGTGATGTTCGGATGTACCGATCCTGTGCAGGTGTTGTTACACGTGGTCTGCCACTGCGAGGGCGGTCAGCTGTCCATCCTGTCTCCCTGTAGCGCTGTCTTAGGCGTCTCACAGTACGGACATTGCAATTTATTGCCCTGGCCACATCTGCAGTCCTCATGCCTCCTTGCAGCATGCCTAAGGCACGTTCACGCAGATGAGCAGGGACCCTGGGCATCTCTCTTTCGGTGTTATTCAGAGTCAGTAGATAGTCCTCTTTAGTGTCCTAAGTTTTCATAACTATTACTATGACCTTAATTGCTAAATGTCTGTAAGTTGTTAGTGTCTTAATGCAACCGCTGTGTCAGATTTCAAAAAAACTTTACGGAAAAAGCACACCATGCAATAATCTGAGTACAGCTCTGAGCCCAAACAAGCCATACAGACATCCGCCATGTTGTGGAGTCAACAGAAGTCAGAAATAGCATTATAAATATTCACTTACCTTTGATGATCTAAATCAGAATGCACTCCCAGGAATCCCAGTTCCACAATAAATGTTAGTTTTGTTCGATAACGTCCATAATTTATGTCCAAATACCTCCTTTTTGTTCGCGCATTTAGTTCCAAAATCCAAATTGATGACGCGCAGGTCAGACGAAAAGTCAAAAAATTCCATTACAGTTCGTAGAAACATGTCAAATGATGTATAGAATCAATCTTTAGGATATTTTTAACATAAATCTTTAATAGTTTCAACCGGAGAATTCCTTTTTCTTCAGAAATGCAATGGAACGCAGGTCGCTCACACGGGAGAGCGCATGACCAGCTCATGCCAGACACCTGACTCAAAGAGCTCTCCTTCCCTCATTCGTCACAGTAGAAGCATCAAACAATGTTCTAAAGACTGTTGACATCTAGTGGAAGCCTTAGGAAGTGCAATATGACCCCAAAGACACTATTGGATAGACAAACCTACAAACCTTAGATTTCCCACTTCCTGGTTGGATTTTCTCTCAGGTTTTTGCCTGCCATATGAGTTCTGTTATACTCACAGACATCATTCAAACAGTTTTAGAAACTTCAGTGTTTTCTATCCAAATATACTAATAATATGCCTGTCTTAGCTTCTGGGACTGAGTAGCAGGCAGTTTACTCTGGTTACCTTATTCATCCAAGCTACTCAATACTGCCCCCAGCCATAAGAAGTTAATAACTTCTTAAGGCTGAGATCCCGTTAACGGGATCGATATGACAACAGCCAGTGAAAGTGCGCCAAATTCAAAACAACAAATCTCATTCAAATTCCTCAAACATAGAAGTATTTTACACCATTTTAAAGATAAACTTGTTGTTAATCCCACCACAGTGTCCGATTTCAAAAAGGCTTTACGACGAAAGCACACCATCGGATTATGTTAGGTCAGTACCTAGTCACAGAAAAACACAGCCATTTTTCCAGCCAAAGAGAGGAGTCACAAAAAGCAGAAATAGAGATAAAATGAATCACTAACCTTTGATGATCTTCATCAGATGACACTCATAGGACTTCATGTTACACAATACATGTATGTTTTGTTCGATAAAGTTCATATACAAAAATCTTACACTAGCAACAAGATATGCCATATGTTTAATGACCACAGACACAAGGCTCACGGTCAGGATTCAGGTGGTTTTGACCAGACACAAGGCTCACGGTCAGGATTCAGGTGGTTTTGACCAGACACAAGGCCCACGGCCAGGATTCAGGTGGTTTTGACCACAGACACAAGGCTCACGGCCAGGATTCAGGTGGTTTTGACCAGACACAAGGCTCACGGCCAGGATTCAGGTGGTTTTGACCAGACACAAGGCTCACGGCCAGGATTCAGGTGGTTTTGACCAGACACAAGGCTCACGGCCAGGATTCAGGTGGTTTTGACCAGACACAAGGCTCACGGCCAGGATTCAGGTGGTTTTGACCAGACACAAGGCTCACGGCCAGGATTCAGGTGGTTTTGACCAGACACAAGGCTCACGGCCAGGATTCAGGTGGTTTTGACCAGACACAAGGCTCACGGCCAGGATTCAGGTGGTTTTGACCACAGACACAAGGCTCACGGCCAGGATTCAGGTGGTTTTGACCAGACACAAGGCTCACGGCCAGGATTCAGGTGGTTTTGACCAGACACAAGGCTCACGGTCAGGATTCAGGTGGTTTTGACCACAGACACAAGGCTCACGGTCAGGATCCAGGTGGTTTTGACCACAGACACAAGGCTCACGGCCAGGATTCAGGTGGTTTTTGACCACAGACACAAGGCCAATATTCAGGTGGTTTTGAGAAAAAAAAATCTGATTTAACATGAAATTTGTGAGCAAGTCTTAACAGATCTGGCTATGTGTGATTTAAAAAAATAAAATTATATATAGATCTTAATGTTTGTTTCGTGTTTGTCCATCAGGCCGTACATGTCAGTGGGAACCCTGCGAGACCAGTTGATTTACCCAGACACCGAGACAGAGATGGAGGAGAGAGGATTCACGGACCAGCAGCTAGAGGGGATCCTCGGAACCGTCAACCTGGTCTACATACTGGAGAGGGAAGGAGGGTGGGGTGCAGAAAGCGACTGGAAGGACGTGTTGTCAGGAGGAGAGAAACAGAGGATTGGGATGGCACGGATGTTCTACCACAGGTACGTCACGACGACACACATACAATAAACTGTAATTCCTCACCGGGCATGTGTAAAGGATGGAAACTAAAACTATTTCCTACTAATGCAATGTGTGTTGTCTTTGCCCAGGCCTAAGTATGCCCTGCTAGACGAGTGCACCAGCGCAGTCAGCATCGACGTGGAGGGGAAGATCTTCCAGGCAGCAAAGGATGCTGGGATAGCACTGCTTTCGATAACCCATCGACCCTCCCTCTGGTCAGCATGCTTATCAATCAACCAGTTCATTTATTTATATAGATCTTTTTACACATTCTGTATGTGTGCATTTATTCATTTAACAATTCATTCCTGAAGGAAACTTGTTTTGTATGGGCACATAAAATTGAAATTAGATTTTTGTTTACTGATTTAATCAATGTGCAAAGAAGGTGAGACTGAGTTTACACAGGCAGCCCAATTCTGGTCTCTTATTCACTAATTGGTCTTTTGACCAATCAGATCAGCTCTGAAAAATATGGATGGTGGTTGGGACCAAAAATAATTTCCCCAATTGTTTGGTTCTGAACAGAATAAATTCTGCCCATACCATAACCCCACCATGGGGCACTCTGTTCACAACGTTGACATCAGCAAACCGCTCGCCCACACGACGCCATCTGTCCGGTACAGTTGAAACCCGGGATTCATCTGTGAAGAGCAGACTTCTCCAGTGTTGTCAGTGGCCATCGAAGGTGAACATTTGACCACTGAAGTCCGTTACGATGCCGAACTGCAGTCAGGTCAAGACCCTGGTGAGGACGACGAGCACTCAGATGAGCTATCCCTGAGACGGTTTCTGACAGTTTGCGCAGAAATGTTTCAGTTGTGCAAACCCACAGTTTCATCAGCTGTCCCGGGTGGCTGGTCTCAGACGATCCCACAGGTGAAGAAGCCAGAAGTGGAGGTCCTGGGCTGGCGTGGTTACACGTGGTCTGCTGTAGTGAGGCCGGTTGGACGTACTGCCAAATTCTCTAAAACGATGTTGGAGGCGGCTCTAACGGGGGATGTACATTTCTGATCTTTTTATTTCAGCTCAGTGGGAGCAACACTTTACATGTTACATTTTATATATAAAACATTTTTTGATCAATATGTTTTTTTACATTTAGCTCGACATTAAATTTACTTAGAGCAGCTTGCTGTGGAGCGGGTGAGTGATTTTAATCTGTATAGGAAAGTCGTTAAAAGCAAATTTTTGTATTTTTGACGTAACAGCATGGTTTTAATCATAATGGAAGCCAAGCGCGGCGCCCGCTGATCTGCCAGTCAGTTGTGGGGCGTGAGGATCGAGAAGACTTGACCTGGAAGATCTAGGTATCTTACTGTGAGATGCATTATCTGAATTAGACGCACAGAATTATACCTACGGAGGAGCGGCTTCTATGGAGGAACTTCGAATGTCTTTGAACTTCTGAGAGTTGGTTTAACTTTGGACCAGAGCAAATGTTAACTAACTAGCTAACAAGCTTGTGTTTGTGCAGCGCAGCAGTATAATTAAAAACACATTTTTTTTATTAATAAAAACAGTGAAACGTGATGACTAAATAGCATTGAAAAAAAAGTAAATCTATTCCCTAATTTCTGAATGACTCTTGTAATGTCGGCAGTAACGTGCTTCAGAGGAGAGGGGCAGGAAGCCTACACACACCCACTGGCAAAGATTTCCAGCTGGCAGGCAGACGTTGGAATACGTTTGAGTGACAAGAGGGAGGGCTTTGTTGTGATTTTTGTGGGACTGGAAAAAATGTTGTTAACCGGTTCTCATGCTTTAAAAAAAAAAAAAAATGTAAATAACGGCTCTGTTCAGGAACACTATGGATCAGTTTCGATTCTGTTCCTCAAATGTTATTTTTCGGTTCTGTTCCCTGAACCAATTCCAAACCTTGGTCAAAAGACCATTAGTGGGTAAAAAAGGGGTGTGTGTATACATTAGGAAGCAAATGGGAGCCAATGAAATGGGACCTTTTTTTGTGACTAATGAATACACCCCAGAATTGGGCTTCCTGTGTAAACGCAGCCTTTGAGGACCCCCTGGTTGTAGATGAGTAGTTATATGCATCCTCCAGTAGGGGGCAGTGGTGATCTGAGTTCAGCCTCTGTCACTGCTGTGTCTTATAGAGGCCAGGCAGGAACAACTCATACCCCTAGTCACCTCATATGGAGTAGAGACCAGGCAGGAACAACTCATACCCCTAGTCACTTCATATGGAGTAGAGACCAGGCAGGAACAACTCATACCCCTAGTCACCTCATATGGAGTAGAGACCAGGCAGGAACAACTCATACCCCTAGTCACTTCATATGGAGTAGAGGCCAGGCAGGAACAACTCATACCCCTAGTCACCTCATATGGAGTAGAGACCAGGCAGGAACAACTCATACCCCTAGTCACCTCATATGGAGTAGAGGCCAGGCAGGAACAACTCATACCCCTAGTCACCTCATATGGAGTAGAGACCAGGCAGGAACAACTCATACCCCTAGTCACTTCATATGGAGTAGAGACCAGGCAGGAACAACTCATACCCCTAGTCACCTCATATGGAGTAGAGACCAGGCAGGAACAACTCATACCCCTAGTCACTTCATATGGAGTAGAGGCCAGGCAGGAACAACTCATACCCCTAGTCACTTCATATGGAGTAGAGGCCAGGCAGGAACAACTCATACCCCTAGTCACTTCATATGGAGTAGAGGCCAGGCAGGAACAACTCATACCCCTAGTCACCTCATATGGAGTAGAGACCAGGCAGGAACAACTCATACCCCTAGTCACTTCATATGGAGTAGAGGCCAGGCAGGAACAACTCATACCCCTAGTCACCTCATATGGAGTAGAGGCCAGGCAGGAACAACTCATACCCCTAGTCACTTCATATGGAGTAGAGACCAGGCAGGAACAACTCATACCCCTAGTCACCTCATATGGAGTAGAGGCCAGGCAGGAACAACTCATACCCCTAGTCACCTCATATGGAGTAGAGACCAGGCAGGAACAACTCATACCCCTAGTCACCTCATATGGAGTAGAGGCCAGGCCAGGCAGGAACAACTCATACCCCTAGTCACTTCATATGGAGTAGAGGCCAGGCAGGAACAACTCATACCCCTAGTCACTTCATATGGAGTAGAGGCCAGGCAGGAACAACTCATACCCCTAGTCACTTCATATGGAGTAGAGACCAGGCAGGAACAACTCATACCCCTAGTCACTTCATATGGAGTAGAGACCAGGCAGGAACAACTCATACCCCTAGTCACCTCATATGGAGTAGAGACCAGGCAGGAACAACTCATACCCCTAGTCACCTCATATGGAGTAGAGACCAGGCAGGAACAACTCATACCCCTAGTCACCTCATATGGAGTAGAGACCAGGCAGGAACAACTCATACCCCTAGTCACCTCATATGGAGTAGAGACCAGGCAGGAACAACTCATACCCCTAGTCACCTCATATGGAGTAGAGACCAGGCAGGAACAACTCATACCCCTAGTCACCTCATATGGAGTAGAGACCAGGCAGGAACAACTCATACCCCTAGTCACCTCATATGGAGTAGAGACCAGGCAGGAACAACTCATACCCCTAGTCACCTCATATGGAGTAGAGACCAGGCAGGAACAACTCATACCCCTAGTCACCTCATATGGAGTAGAGACCAGGCAGGAACAACTCATACCCCTAGTCACCTCATATGGAGTAGAGACCAGGCAGGAACAACTCATACCCCTAGTCACCTCATATGGAGTAGAGACCAGGCAGGAACAACTCATACCCCTAGTCACCTCATATGGAGTAGAGACCAGGCAGGAACAACTCATACCCTAGTCACCTCATATGGAGTAGAGACCAGGCAGGAACAACTCATACCCCTAGTCACCTCATATGGAGTAGAGACCAGGCAGGAACAACTCATACCCCTAGTCACCTCATATGGAGTAGAGACCAGGCAGGAACAACTCATACCCCTAGTCACCTCATATGGAGTAGAGACCAGGCAGGAACAACTCATACCCCTAGTCACCTCATATGGAGTAGAGACCAGGCAGGAACAACTCATACCCCTAGTCACCTCATATGGAGTAGAGACCAGGCAGGAACAACTCATACCCCTAGTCACTTCATATGGAGTAGAGACCAGGCAGGAACAACTCATACCCCTAGTCACTTCATGGCGGTCTGAAAGGATCAGTTCAGATGTTTTGAATAATGAATCATTTCCCCACACGGCTCCTATACTATCTCCGCTCCGATCTCTCCGGATAACGGTGATCCATTTTGATTCTAATACAATGATAAGTCAATCTCAAACACGCACCTTTCCTTCCTTCCTTCCCATTTACAGGAAGTACCACACCCACCTGCTTCAGTTTGACGGCGAGGGCGGCTGGCGTTTCGAGAAGCTGGACGCCTCCACACGTGTCTCTCTACAGGATGAGAAACAGAAGCTGGAGTCTCAGCTCTCTGGGATACCCAAGATGCAACAGCGCCTGTCGGATCTCTGCCGCATGCTGGGGGAGGACGCCACCCTGTCAGGAACCGGAGGAGAGGAAGCGGGGGAGGAGGAGAAACAGGAGGAGGAAGAGAAGGAAGAGTGATGAACAAGGACAATAGAAGGATGATGATCATCGGATGGATGGGTGGGTGGGAATGAAAGACATTTCGGCCCTGTCCAGAAACAACCCCCTGGGGCATTTGTCCCCTCGCCAAGGTGGAGCTGTACTCATATTGTTACTAACAGGTCCAGTCCTTTCAAATCCTCTGGGTTGCTCAGACCATAGGGTCTAGGTCCAAGAGGCTGGGTCTTCTAGTGTATAATGACGTTCTGGACTTCCAACCACTCAGATGTGGTAACTAAAACTGAGCAGCAATTGACTATCTCAGCAGTATGGGAGAGGAAGTGTAGTGGGAGGAGGAAGTAGACTAGGGGAGAGGGTGGGAGGAGGGAGTAGACTAGGGGAGAGGAAGTAGACTAGGGGAGAGGGTGGGAGGAGGGAGTAGACTAGGGGAGAGGAAGTAGACTAGGGGAGAGGGTGGGGAGAGGAAGTAGACTAGGGGAGAGGGTGGGAGAGGAAGTAAACTAGGGGAGAGGGTGGGAGGAGGGAGTAGACTAGGGGAGAGGAAGTAGACTAGGGGAGAGGAAGTGTAGTGGGAGGAGGAAGTAGACTAGGGGAGAGGGTGGGAGGAGGGAGTAGACTAGGGGAGAGGAAGTAGACTAGGGGAGAGGAAGTGTAGTGGGAGGAGGAAGTAGACTAGGGGAGAGGGTGGGAGAGGAAGTAGACTAGGGGAGAGGAAGTAGACTAGGGGAGAGGGTGGGAGGAGGGAGTAGACTAGGGGAGAGGAAGTGTAGTGGGAGGAGGAAGTAGACTAGGGGAGAGGGTGGGAGGAGGGAGTAGACTAGGGGAGAGGAAGTGTAGTGGGAGGAGGAAGTAGACTAGGGGAGAGGAAGTAGACTAGGGGAGAGGGTGGGAGGAGGGAGTAGACTAGGGGAGAGGAAGTAGACTAGGGGAGAGGGTGGGGAGAGGAAGTAGACTAGGGGAGAGGGTGGGAGAGGAAGTAGACTAGGGGAGAGGGTGGGAGGAGGGAGTAGACTAGGGGAGAGGAAGTAGACTAGGGGAGAGGAAGTGTAGTGGGAGGAGGAAGTAGACTAGGGGAGAGGGTGGGAGGAGGGAGTAGACTAGGGGAGAGGAAGTAGACTAGGGGAGAGGAAGTGTAGTGGGAGGAGGAAGTAGACTAGGGGAGAGGGTGGGAGAGGAAGTAGACTAGGGGAGAGGAAGTAGACTAGGGGAGAGGGTGGGAGGAGGGAGTAGACTAGGGGAGAGGAAGTGTAGTGGGAGGAAGAAGTAGACTAGGGGAGAGGGTGGGAGGAGGAAGTAGACTAGGGGAGAGGAAGTGTAGTGGGAGGAGGAAGTAGACTAGGGGAGAGGGTGGGAGGAGGGAGTAGACTAGGGGAGAGGAAGTGTAGTGGGAGGAGGAAGTAGACTAGGGGAGAGGAAGTAGACTAGGGGAGAGGGTGGGAGAGGAAGTGTAGTGGGAGGAGGAAGTAGACTAGGGGAGAGGGTGGGAGAGGAAGTAGACTAGGGGAGAGGGTGGGAGTGTAGTAGACTGGGAGAGGAAGTGTAGTGGGAGGAGGAAGTAGACTAGGGGAGAGGGTGGAAGTGTAGTAGACTAGGGGAGAGGGTGGAAGTGTAGTAGACTAGGGGAGAGGGTGGAAGTGTAGTAGACTAGGGGAGAGGAAGTAGACTAGGGGAGAGGGTGGAAGTGTAGTAGACTAGGGGAGAGGGTGGAAGTGTAGTAGACTAGGGGAGAGGGTGGAAGTGTAGTAGACTAGGGGAGAGGAAGTAGACTAGGGGAGAGGGTGGAAGTGTAGTAGACTAGGGGAGAGGGTGTAAGTGTAGTAGACTAGGGGAGAGGGTGGCCGTGTAGTAGACTAGGGGAGAGGGTGGGTGGTAGTGTAGTGGGAGGAGGAAGTAGACTAGGGGAGAGGGTGGAAGTGTAGTGGGAGGAGGAAGTACAAAACTGCCAACTCTGCCTCCACGCTCTCCTCTCCGTCTCAACAGAATTTAATGTAATCTCTGGTGCACACACTTGTAGGATACATGCCAAATATCACCCTATTCCCTATATAGTGCACTAGTTTTGACCAGGGCCCTATTCCCTATATAGTGCACTCCTTTAGACAAGGGCCCCTAGGGAATAGGAGGCCATTTGAGACGGAAACCTTGGTGGGAGAGGCGACTGGCCTCTTCAGAACCATCTGCGCTACTGAATTACAATTTCAACAAATTACTTTTTTTTTTTATAGAGTTTGACACAATATATTTCTGAATAGCGGAAAGATACTTTAAAGGTTTCTTATGATGAATGTAGCAATCCTATATTTTATTACAGTCTGTGCTGGTATGTAGACAATTGATACAAAGGTAATAACCTTTTACTTTAATATAGATTGATTTATTAAATTATTATTTGTAGAGTACAGATAACTTTTGAATCTGTAATATAACTTACACCAGGTGTTTTCATTCTGCCAATTCTGTTGCAAAATATTTTGTTTTTCTAAAGGAACGAAAAGAGGTGAGATTTACCTGAATTTTTCCCAATGAATTCCAAACAGTTGCAAAACGTTCTGTTGTGCAACAGAATCGACGGCATGAACACACCCCAGGGCCAGCCCTGGTGCTGGAGGGCTGAAAGCACTAATTTAACCGACCTGGAAGACCAGGTGTGTTGATTTTTCGGCAAATCACTGAACTGATCAATTCGCTCAGTTGGTCTGGTGAGGTGTCTAGTTGGAACAAAATCCTACAGGACCTGCTGCACTCCGGGATCAGGGTTGCCTACACACCTCTCTGCCAATTATTTAGCTATTTGTAAATTTGTTCTAAAATTATATTGAATAGAGATTATTAGTCAATTTATCTAATGTAATCTAAAGATTGTAGCCTGTCACATTTGTGCCTTAAGTGCCCTTAACCTAAATGATTATGGTTTCCTTAAATGTTTTCCCACTATTAACTATAGAATATTGAAACATATCAGTGGGGAACTGTGGGAGGCCCTTCTAGGCTTTCAGAGAAGGCCCAAAGATTTATAAAAAGGTATATCTTTAAAAAAAAAAAAAAAAAAAAAAATGAAATTTCGTTTTTAATTTCCATTTTATCTGTACAATAATTGTGTGGTCTGCTGATTTCATCTCTTCAATTTGTTGGGTTAATAGCGAAGAGCGAAAATATCTAATCAGGATATTCTATGGTGGTTTCTGGGTAGAAAAATCTAGCTAGCTCAATCAACCATTGGCTGAGCCATCAGACGCTGGACAGAAGGGCCCTGCCATTTAACGCAATAGACCCCTTTCTATGTTTGCAAACATTGCCGCCGCACGAGGCTGCCGTCAGGACAAAGGGGAGGTCTTTTATAGAACGACAGCAGATAAAGACTTCATTTACATGTTGCTTATGAGTGCATTTCACAATACTTTTGAATTATAATTGGATGTCCAGCTTAATGTTTAATCGTCTCAAGTCAACTGCATTTTTTTTTTTTTTAACTGCTCAACTTCAGCCATTAAAATGGATCCCTGGCTAGCTTTAGCTACAACTGCTGCATACAAAATAGTTATTTTGTAAAGATCACAACCAAATATAAAGTGTATGAGAAACTCAAAAAAATATATTTAGTTTTAACGGAGAAAAAAAAAAATATAGAGACTTTTCTTATTGGCGACCAGAGTCTCGCGCATCTGTGCCTGACGTGTTGTGTTCTGGAAAAGTGTCTATTAGAGCAGAATTTTGACCGATGAATGAAACGAATCACTTTTTGACTCGCATGGGTTTAAAAAAATGTGAAAAATAATGGCTCTTTTTTTAAAGCTCGTTTGCTGTTAGCGTTTTCTTTTGAAACAGATTATTGCATTTCAACTTTAGATCACTGATTGGTGTGATAAAATACAGTATATTTTTAATGGGGAAGTAGTAGCTGATTTGTTAATATCATTTTGGAAATTAAATGGTTGTGCTTTTGTATAGGTATGATTTCATGTGGGCTACTGGAGTGAATGGGATGTTTATTCTGTAACATTATCTGATGCTGTGTGTGACTCCTGTCTATCAGTTTTGTCTGTGTTTGACCAAAACGGGCTCTTCATCGACCATTGAGTGCCCAGGTATTATGGCCGCGGTCCTTTCAGCACCATGCGCCTGTCACCTTTGTGACAATACTGTTGTCGCTAGTGGTGTTCTTCGGCTACCATGTTATGCTGTGTGTCACGTGTCCATGACTAGTGTTTCCATGGGCAGCAGCCTGAAGCACAGCCAGGCCTGTTTTGATTCATTCATAATGTCATCAAAAAGTATTGCTCCTCGACTAGAACCTGAACGGTCCGACTACAGAAGATAAAATCTCTGCACATTAAGTGATGCTGTGTTTTCTGTTATTTGAGTTTGATACAACATATTTGAATATTTTTGGTCCCTCCTGAAGGCCTTGGTCCTATATTCATGGTTCGCCACTGAAGCAACATATACTATTAACGATACAATATTGCAATGTATATCTGACAATTAGCCTCCAAATAGTTTGTTTTTAAATCAGCCCAGTTGTTATTGTCCATTATGCATTTTATATATAGATGGGTCAATTTTAAATATGAAAATATCAAATGAACTCATGTTTGTCCTTTTTTTATTTAATGATAATTTTTCTGTCCATTTTCTAATGATAGACAATCAAACCTGTCATCTAGTTACTCAGCTTCTAGAAAGAGGATTCACTTTTGGCTTATTTTGCCTACAAACCATGCTTGGTCTGTCTGACCATTTTTGAATAATGCATGTCTATAGTTTCTCTGTCTTGTCTATTCAAGAAATATCCGATTTTGAGAGTTTGCCTGTATTGGTGTTAAATATTTAGTTTACAAACCCGATAAAAGCCTTACTGGAATTCATGGCTTCCCTTTTTAGACGCCACTCACTCCCTTTGAAGAAGCGACGCTCCTTTTTTACGCCCTGTCCTCTACGACGTGTTGCATTTCCGACCGACCGCAACTCACCCTGGAGAGAGGCAACTTTTCAGGCCGCCTACAGACGCTCCTCTCCGGCAGAGAACCGCAACCTACGCACCAAGCTACCCTGTTTCTGGGGGCGGGGTCGACAGTCGGTCATTCATCCGATGTAAATACTACACATATCTGTGAGTGCGTTTTATTTCTGAAAACATTGGATAAACCAAGCGCACCGTCAATCTACGAGAGGTAAGTCGAATTTTCTGTACTTGTGAGTTCGTTGGCAAACTACGTTGCTAATGTTAGCTACCTGTAGCATGGCTGCTGATGTCAAAACAAAGTTCAATTGCTAAAACTATTGAAAGTCAGCGTGTTGCTGTCGTACGACTGTTTGTTTGGACGTAACTAGCTATTTCGTGCAGTGTCAAATCTTATGTCGGCACTTGCTACTATCCGGCTCACAAAATACTTTCCACGCATTCTTCGTCGGACGGACGGACGCGCTAGGTGCTTTCCGAGGCAGAGAGGCTACTCGCCCCATGTACGTCAAGCTGCATTTTAAAACTGAAATAACAACTAGCATCAAAGACAAGCAGTTCTGCTGTGTTTTTTAAGCGAACGACCTGTAGTTCACGCAACAGAGCTGTTATAGTGTCCGTCTGGTTCAAAGCGAACTTTTTGGGAATGGTCATACGTGTTTTTTAAAATGTATTTTAAACACCTGCCCATTTGTAGTAGAGCTACAGTTACAGTTATGCCTGGTGCAAAGGGGGACAAGCCAAATACATTTCAGTTGTTGAGAGTATATCTTTCATTTAAACGTTTTTTTATTTGTAAATTATATATTTTACAGATAAGAATGTGTAAACTAAAAGAGAGCTGCTGTACATGAAATTGTCCGCATTCATTGAGCCTTGTTTGGATACACAGCAACCGATCGGTTGTACCACTTCCTCCAACTCACACATTACCTTGGTGTGATTTTCTGTTTTCTGGTGTCATCATTGTCAACCGATTTAGATGTGGAAGATAAACAGTTGAAGTCGGAAGTTTACATACACTTAGGTTGGAGTCATTAAAACTCGTTTTTCAACCACTCCACAAATGTATTGTTTACAAACTATAGTTTTGGCAAGTCGGTTAGGACATCTACTTTGTGCATGACAAAAGTCATTTTTTACAACAATTGTTTCCAGACAGATTATTTCACTTATAATTCACTGTATCACAATTCCAGTGGGTCAGAAGTGTACATACACTAAGTTGACTGTGCCTTTAAATAGCTTGGAAAATTCCAGAAAAGGATGTCATGGCTTTAGAAGCTTCTGGAAAACACTGGCATGTCTGGTGTGGGATCTCTTAAATGACTGTAGTGGAAACACTGGCATGTCTGGTGTGGGATCTCTTAAATGACTGTAGAGGAAACACTGGCATGTCTGGTGTGGATCTCTTAAATGACTGTAGTGGAAACACTGGCATGTCTGGTGTGGGATCTCTTAAATGACTGTAGTGAAACACTGGCATGTCTGGTGTGTGATCTCTTAAATGACTGTAGTGAAACACTGGCATGTCTGGTGTGGGATCTCTTATGACTATAGTGGAAACACTGGCATGTCTGGTGTGGATCTCTTAAATGACTGTAGTGGAAACACTGGCATGTCTGGTGTGGGATCTCTTAAATGACTGTAGTGGAAACACTGGCATGTCTGGTGTGTGATCTCTTAAATGACTGTAGTGGAAACACTGGCATGTCTGGTGTGGGATCTCTTAAATGACTGTAGTGGAAACACTGGCATGTCTGGTGTGGGATCTCTTAAATGACTGTAGTGGAAACACTGGCATGTCTGGTGTGGGATCTCTTAAATGACTGTAGTGGAAACACTGGCATGTCTGGTGTGGGATCTCTTAAATGACTGTAGTGGAAACACTGGCATGTCTGGTGTGTGATCTCTTAAATGACTACAGAGGAAACACTGGCATGTCTGGTGTGGGATCTCTTAAATGACTATAGTGGAAACACTGGCATGTCTGGTGTGGGATCTCTTAAATGACTATAGTGGAAACACTGGCATGTCTGGTGTGTGATCTCTTAAATGACTATAGTGGAAACACTGGCATGTCTGGTGTGTGATCTCTTAAATGACTATAGTGGAAACACTGCATGTCTGGTGTGGGATCTCTTAAATGACTGTAGAGGAACACTGGCATGTCTGGTGTGGGATCTCTAAATGACTATAGAGGAAACACTGGCATGTCTGGTGTGTGATCTCTTAAATGACTATAGTGGAAACACTGGCATGTCTGGTGTGGGATCTCTTAAATGACTGTAGAGGAAACACTGGCATGTCTGGTGTGGGATCTCTTAAATGACTATAGTGGAAACACTGGCATGTCTGTGATCTCTTAAATGATTATAGTGGAAACACTGGCATGTCTGGTGTGGGATCTCTTAAATGACTGTAGTGGAAACACTGGCATGTCTGGTGTGGGATCTCTTAAATGACTATAGTGGAAACACTGGCATGTCTGGTGTATGATCTCTTAAATGACTATAGTGGAAACACTGGCATGTCTGTGATCTCTTAAATGACTATAGTGGAAACACTGGCATGTCTGGTGTATGATCTCTTAAATGACTATAGAGGAAACACTGGCATGTCTGTGATCTCTTAAATGACTGTAGTGGAAACACTGGCATGTCTGGTGTGGGATCTCTTAAATGACTGTAGTGGAAACACTGGCATGTCTGGTGTGTGATCTCTTAAATGACTAGAGAGTAAACACTGGCATGTCTGGTGTGGGATCTCTTAAATGACTACAGAGGAAACACTGGCATGTCTGGTGTGGGATCTCTTAAATGACTACAGAGGAAACACTGGCATGTCTGGTGTGAGATCTCTTAAATGACTATAGTGGAAACACTGGCATGTCTGGTGTGAGATCTCTTAAATGACTGTAGTGGAAACACTGGCATGTCTGGTGTGGGATCTCTTAAATGACTATAGTGGAAACACTGGCATGTCTGGTGTATGATCTCTTAAATGACTATAGTGGAAACACTGGCATGTCTGTGATCTCTTAAATGACTATAGAGGAAACACTGGCATGTCTGGTGTGGGATCTCTTAAATGACTATAGTGGAAACACTGGCATGTCTGGTGTATGATCTCTTAAATGACTATAGTGGAAACACTGGCATGTCTGTGATCTCTTAAATGACTATAGTGGAAACACTGGCATGTCTGGTGTGGGATCTCTTAAATGACTATAGAGGAAACACTGCATGTCTGGTGTGTGATCTCTTAAATGACTGTAGAGGAAACACTGGCATGTCTGGTGTGGGATCTCTTAAATGACTATAGTGGAAACACTGGCATGTCTGGTGTGTGATCTCTTAAATGACTGTAGTGGAAACACTGGCATGTCTGGTGTGAGATCTCTTAAATGACTGTAGAGGAAACACTGTCATGTCTGGTGTGGGATCTCTTAAATGACTATAGTGGAAACACTGGCATGTCTGTGATCTCTTACGGGGAGGTGGTGTTGAGTTGGCCCACAGCTCGACAGTCGTAGAAGATGATGTCACTGCTAGAGATGGTCACGTCTCTGAACATCACAGACACACGCAGAGACATGTGGTCTACAGACAGACAGACAGACAGACAGACAGACAGACAGACAGACAGACAGACAGACAGACAGACAGACAGACAGACAGGCCATAAAGATATATTAGGATACATAATAATACCAGTACATAGCAAAAATCCCAGACACACAGAGACATTAAGG
>NC_052320.1:4289066-4301540 GCF_016432855.1 Salvelinus namaycush | reverse complement strand
ATAGGCTAATTGACATCATTTGAGTCAATTGGAGGTGTACCTCTGGATGTATTTCAAGGTCTACCTTCAAACTCAGTGCCTTTTTACTTGACATCATGGGAAAATCAAAAGAAATCAGCCAAGACCTCAGAAAATAAATTGTTAACCTCCACAAGTCTGGTTCATCCTTGGGAGCAATTTCCAAACGCCTGAAGGTACCACGTTCATCTGTACAAACAATAGTACGCAAGTATAAACACCATGGGACCACGCAGCCGTCATACCGCTCAGGAAGGAGACGCGTTCTGTCTCCTAGAATGAACGTACTTTGGTGCGAAAAGTGCAAATCAATCCCAGAACAACAGCAAAGGACCTTGTGAAGATGCTGGAGGAAACGGGTACAAAAGTATCTATATCCACAGTTAAACGAGTCCTATATCGACATAACCTGAAAGGCCACTCAGCAAGGAAGAAGACACTGCTCCAAAACCCCCATAGAAAAATCCAGACTACGGTTTGCAACTGCACATGGGGACAAAGATTGTACTTTTTGGAGAAATGTACTCTGGTCTGATGAAACAAAAATAGAACTGTTTGACCATAATGACCATCGTTATGTTTGGAGGATAAAGGGGGAGGCTTGCAAGCCGAAGAACACCATCCCAACCGTGAAGCACGGGGGTGGCAGCATCATGTTGTGTCGGTGCTTTGCTGCAGGAGGGACTGGTGCACTTCACAAAATAGGTGGCATCACGAGGAAGGAAAATTGTCGGTATATTGAGGCAACATCTCAAGACATCCGTCAGGAAGTTAAAGCTTGGTCGCAAATGGGTATTCCAAATGGACCCCAAGCATACTTCCAAAGTTGTGGCAAAATGGCTTGAGAACAACAAAGTCAAGGTATTGGAGTGGCTATGACAAAGCCCTGACCTCAATCCTGTAGAATATTTGTGGGAAGAACTGAATAAGTGTGTGCGAGCAAGGAGGCTATCTATGGAAAGGACAGAGAGATGTACAGTACCTTCAGAAACTATTCAGACCCCTTGACTTTTTACACATTTTGTTACGTTACAGCCTAAATTCAAAATTGATTCAATATGTTTTCTCCTCATCAATCTACACACAATCCCCCATAATGGCATCACAATACCCCATAATGACATCACAATCCCCCATAATGGCATCACAATACCCCATAATGACAAAGCAAAAACAGGTTTTTAGAAATGTTTGCTAGTTTATTAAAAATTTAAAACTGAAATATCACATTTACACAAGTATTCAGACCCTTTACTCAGTACTTTGTTGAAGCACATTTGGCAGCGATTACAGCCTCGAGTCTTCTTGGGTATGACGCTACAAGCTTGGCACACCTGTATTTGGGGAGTTTCTCCGATTCTTCTCTGCAGATCCTCTCAAGCTCTGTCAGGTTTGATGGGTAGCATCGCTGCACAGCTAATTTCAGGTCTCTCCAGAGATGTTCGATCGGGTTCAAGTCCGGGCTCTGGCAGGGCCACTCAAGGACATTCAGAAACTTGTCCCGAAGCCACTCCTGTGTTGTTTTGGCTGTGTGCTTAGAGTCGATGTCCTGTTGGAAGGTTGGAAGGTGAACCTTCACCCCAGTCTGAGGTCCTGAGCGCTCTGGAGCAGGTTTTCATCAAGGATCTCTCTGTACTTTGCTCTGTTCATCTTTCCTTCGATCCTGACTAGTCTTCCAGTCCCTGCCGCTCAAAAACATCCCCACAGCATGATGCCGCCACCACCATGCTTCACCGTAGGGACGGTGCCAGGTTTCCTCCAGACGTTGACACTTGGCATTCATTCTTAGACCAACTCTGGGCCAAGGCTGGACAAACTGTCTCGTTAGCTGATTGGCAGCTATTTAGGCAACTGAGAAATAGGTCCCATGCTTCTGTTAAACAGGCCAAATGAAACTACTTCCTTAGCTCTAAGACAGGCTGTTAAACAGGCCAAATGAAACTACTTCGTTAGCGCTATGACAGACTCTGTTAAACAGGCCAAATAAAACTACTTCCTTAGCGCTATGACAGACTCTGTTAAACAGGCCAAATGAAACTACTTCCTTAGCGCTATGACAGACTCTGTTAAACAGGCCAAATGAAACTACTTCCTTAGTGCTATGACAGACTGTTAAACAGGCCAAATGAAACTACTTCGTTAGCGCTATGACAGACTCTGTTAAACAGGCCAAATAAAACTACTTCCTTAGCGCTATGACAGACTCTGTTAAACAGGCCAAATGAAACTACTTCCTTAGCGCTATGACAGACTCTGTTAAACAGGCCAAATGAAACTACTTCCTTAGTGCTATGACAGACTGTTAAACAGGCCAAATGAAACTACTTCCTTAGTGCTATGACAGACTCTGTTAAACAGGCCAAATGAAACTACTTCCTTAGCGCTATGACAGACTGTTAAACAGGCCAAATGAAACTACTTCCTTAGCGCTATGACAGACTGTTAAACAGGCCAAATGAAACTACTTCCTTAGTGCTATGACAGACTGTTAAACAGGCCAAATGAAACTACTTCCTTAGCGCTATGACAGACTGTTAAACAGGCCAAATGAAACTACTTCCTTAGCGCTATGACAGACTGTTAAACAGGCCAAATGAAACTACTTCCTTAGCGCTATGACAGACTGTTAAACAGGCCAAATGAAACTACTTCGTTAGCGCTATGACAGACTGTTAAACAGGCCAAATGAAACTACTTCCTTAGCGCTATGACAGACTCTGTTAAACAGGCCAAATGAAACTACTTCCTTAGCGCTATGACAGACTCTGTTAAACAGGCCAAATGAAACTACTTCCTTAGTGCTATGACAGACTCTGTTAAACAGGCCAAATTAAACTACTTCCTTAGTGCTATGACAGACTGTTAAACAGGCCAAATGAAACTACTTCCTTAGCGCTATGACAGACTCTGTTAAACAGGCCAAATTAAACTACTTCCTTAGCGCTATGACAGACTGTTAAACAGGCCAAATGAAACTACTTCCTTAGCGCTATGACAGACTCTGTTAAACAGGCCAAATGAAACTACTTCCTTAGTGCTATGACAGACTCTGTTAAACAGGCCAAATGAAACTACTTCCTTAGTGCTATGACAGACTGTTAAACAGGCCAAATGAAACTACTTCCTTAGTGCTATGACAGACTCTGTTAAACAGGCCAAATGAAACTACTTCCTTAGCGCTATGACAGACTGTTAAACAGGCCAAATGAAACTACTTCCTTAGCGCTATGACAGACTCTGTTAAACAGGCCAAATGAAACTACTTCCTTAGTGCTATGACAGACTATTAAACAGGCCAAATGAAACCACTTCCTTAGCGCTATGACAGACTGTTAAACAGGCCAAATGAAACTACTTCCTTAGCGCTATGACAGACTCTGTTAGTGATCCCTCTTGATTCTGGAAAACCGTTAATTCACTGAAGCGGGGTCATTCTTCTACTTCCCTGTCCAATCAAGTAGATTTAGAGTTCTGCATCATTACTAAAAAAGTTCAGATTTGTGATGCTCTTAATGAGCATTTTATCTCAGCTGGTCTCCTATTTGAATGAAATGGTGGTCGTACTGGTTTTGGACCAGTCAGTTGACTGTTCTTCCCACATACAGCCTCCAGTTGCCTCAATGGATGATCAGTCAATCTCATAATCAGTCATACACATACAGTTTATGTTGAAGAGGTGCGAGGGAACAGTTGTTGTGGGGGCTAAGTGCCTTGCTCGAGGGCACAACAGCAGGCAATAGCTTCTAGGATTTGATACCAGCAACCCTCTGGTTGCCAGTTCACATCCCGCCAGATTTTTCCAGTCAGACACAGGATTTGAACTGGCAACCCTCCCGCTGCTGGCTCATCTCGCTAACCGCTAGGCTACCTGCCACCTCGGTTATTTCTACATTAGATTAATTTGGATAAATAATAAATTAATTACATTGATTAAATTATCCAGTAATTAAATAATTATGAATACAAATCTAATAATTACAGATTTTTTTTATATATAAAAAATGTAAAATAAAAAGGGCAACCTACCACTTCCTGGTGGGCTGGGTGGGAGGAGCTCAGGCAGGGGTGATTGACAGGTGATGGTGGTTCCCTTGACGATGGCTGGCTGAGGGGGGAGGGTTCCGAAGGAGCAGGAAAGAGACTCCTCCTCTGACAGGGTGGGCAGCTGGGCCACTGTTAGAGACACCTGGGATAGAGATCTATATATTATATTATATATATATATTTTATAAGCATTTTAAAGGTTTATTGGGACAGATAGAAAGAGAGTGGAGGAGAGACATAGAGGTAGGTGTGGAGGGATTAATAAATACATTTACTGCAGGACCAGCCCAGACATTACCCACTAGACATTAAATCCTTGACCAGCCCAGACATTACCCCCTAAACCAGCCCAGACATTACCCACTAGACCAGCCCAGACATTACCCCCTAAATCAGCCCAGACATTACCCACTAGACCAGCCCAGACATTACCCCCTAAACCAGCCCAGACGTTACCCACTAGACCAGCCCAGACATTACCCCCTAGACCAGCCTAGACATTACCCACTAGACCAGCCCAGACATTACCCCCTAAACCAGCCGAGACATTACCCCCTAAACCAGCCCAGACATTACCCACTAGACCAGCCCAGACATTACCCCCTAGACCAGCCCAGACATTACCCACTAGACCAGCCCAGACATTACCCACTAGACCAGTCCAGACATTACCCCCTAAACCAGCCCAGCCATTACCCCCTAAACCAGCCCAGATATTACCCCCTAGACCAGCCCAGACATTACTCACTAGACATTACCCACTAGACCAGCCCATCCATTACCCATTAGACATTACCCCCTAGACATTACCCACTAGACCAGCCCAGACATTACCCACTAGACCAGCCCAGACATTACCCCCTAGACATTACCCACTAGACCAGCCCAGACATTACCCACTAGACCAGCCCAGATATTACCCACTAGACATTACCCACTAGCCATTACCCACCAGCCATTACCCACTAGACATTACCCACTAGACCAGCCCAGCCATTACCCACCAGACATTACCCCCTAGACATTACCCACTAGACCAGCCCAGACATTACCCACTAGACCAGCCCAGACATTACCCCCTAGACATTACCCACTAGACCAGCCCAGACATTACCCACTAGACCAGCCCAGATATTACCCACTAGACATTACCCACTAGACATTACCCACTAGCCATTACCCACCAGACATTACCCACTAGACATTACCCACTAGACATTACCCACTAGACCAGCCCAGCCATTACCCACCAGACATTACCCCCTAGACATTACCCCCTAGACATTACCCACTAGACAAGCCCAGACACCTCCACTGAGTTACTCCACCCAGTCTCCTCCCACAGATCTGTCACACAATGTTTCTAGATATACTATACTGTTGAAGATCTGTAACCCACCTGAGTCTCCTCCTCTCTGCTCTGGATGGCAGGCTTTAGGCTCTGGACAGTCACACACTGGTTGGCAGGCTGGTTGGCAGGCTGGCAGCTCCACAGCCAGTGGTTGGCCTGGCCCTCACGACTACACTCCAGTCTACGAGTGCATCTGTGTCAGCGGTATAAACACAGGTTAACATGGAAACGTGTGACAGAGGAAACGGCTGTAAAAACACAGGCTAACATGGAAACGTGTGACAGAGGAAACGGCTGTAAAAACACAGGTTAACATGGAAACGTGTGACAGAGGAAACGGGGCTTTAACAGTGTGTATGTTTGTGACAGAGGACACAGCACTATCAACAAGGCAGGTCCTACAGGCTTCAGTTTTGTCCACCTGGACTACTGTTCAGTCGTGCGATCAGGTGACACAAACAGGGAAAATTACAATTGTCTCAGAACAGAGCAGCACGGATGGCCCTTAAATCTACACGGAGAGCTAACAATGATAATATGCATGTCAGTTTCTCCTGGCTCAAAGAGGAGAGATTGACTTCATCACTACTTGTATATATGAGAGGTATTGACATGTTGAATGCACCGAGCTGTCTGTTTAAACTACTGGCACACAGCTCAGACACCCATACATACCCCACAAGACATGCCACCAGAGGTCTCTTCACAATCCCCAAGTTAAGAACAGACTAAGGGAGGCGCACAGTACTACATAGAGCCATGACTACATGGAACTCTATTCCACATCAGGTAACTGATGCAGCAGTAGAATCATATTTATAAAACAGATAAAAATACACCTTATGGAACAGCGGGGACTTTGAAGAGACACACACACACAGACACACGCACACACGATAACATATGCACTGCTGGACCCTAGGAAGAGTAGCTGCTGCCTTGACAGGAACTAATGGGGATCCATAATAAACCCCAGGAAGAGTAGCTGCTGCCTTGGCAGGAACTAACGGGGATCCATAATAAACCCCAGGAAGAGTAGCTGCTGCCTTGGCAGGAACTAACGGGGATCCATAATAAACCCCAGGAAGAGTAGCTGCTGCCTTGGCAGGAACTAACGGGGATCCATAATAAACCCCAGGAAGAGTAGCTGCTGCCTTGACAGGAACTAATGGGGATCCATAATAAACCCCAGGAAGAGTAGCTGCTGCCTTGGCAGGAACTAATGGGGATCCATAATAAAGCCCAGGAAGAGTAGCTGCTGCCTTGGCAGGAACTAACGGGGATCCATAATAAACCCCAGGAAGAGTAGCTGCTGCCTTGACAGGAACTAATGGGGATCCATAATAAACCCCAGGAAGAGTAGCTGCTGCCTTGGCAGGAACTAATGGGGATCCATAATAAACACCAGGAAGAGTAGCTGCTGCCTTGACAGGAACTAATGGGGATCCATAATAAACCCCAGGAAGAGTAGCTGCTGCCTTGGCAGGAACTAACGGGGATCCATAATAAACCCCAGGAAGAGTAGCTGCTGCCTTGGCAGGAACTAACGGGGATCCATAATAAACCCCAGGAAGAGTAGCTGCTGCCTTGGCAGGAACTAATGGGGATCCATGATAAACCCCAGGAAGAGTAGCTGCTGCCTTGGCAGGAACTAATGGGGATCCATGATAAACCCCAGGAAGAGTAGCTGCTGCCTTGGCAGGAACTAATGGGGATCCATGATAAACCCCAGGAAGAGTAGCTGCTGCCTTGGCAGGAACTAATGGGGATCCATAATAAACCCCAGGAAGAGTAGCTGCTGCCTTGGCAGGAACTAATGGGGATCCATGATAAACCCCAGGAAGAGTAGCTGCTTCCTTGGCAGGAACTAATGGGGATCCATAATAAACCCCAGGAAGAGTAGCTGCTGCCTTGGCAGGAACTAATGGGGATCCATGATAAACCCCAGGAAGAGTAGCTGCTGCCTTGGCAGGAACTAATGGGGATCCATGATAAACCCCAGGAAGAGTAGCTGCTGCCTTGGCAGGAACTAATGGGGATCCATAATAAACCCCAGGAAGAGTAGCTGCTGCCTTGGCAGGAACTAATGGGGATCCATGATAAACCCCAGGAAGAGTAGCTGCTTCCTTGGCAGGAACTAATGGGGATCCATAATAAACCCCAGGAAGAGTAGCTGTGTACAGTACCTTCCCTCCAGGACACACCAGCCACAGTAAGGGTCTCTGACAGACAGGCAGGACTGGCAGTCAGGCTGCTGTTCACACTGAGATACAGCCACCTTGGACACCTGAGAGAGAGAGAGAGCAAGTGAGAGAGATAGGAGGGAGAGAGAGAGAGAGAGAGACAGAAAGAGAGAGGGGGGATGGGAGAGAGAGAGTAGAGAGGGGGAGGGGGGGAGAGAGAAAAAGAGAGTGGGGGATAGGGGGAAGGGGGGAGAGAGCAAGAGAGAGGAGGAGAGGGGGGAGAAAGAGGGGAGGAAGGGGGAGAGAGAAGAAAGATGGAGGGGAGAGAGATGGTGGAGAGAGAGAGAGTAGAGAGGGGGAGAAAAAGAGAAAGAGAGAGGGGGGATGGGGGAGTGAGAGAGGGACATTAGGTATATTATCTACATGGAGCTAAAAGAGGAGACATCAGGTCTATTATCCACATGGATAAGGGTGTTAGAGTCTAGGGGTAGTGGCTAGGGGCTTAGAGTCTAGGGGTAGTGTTTAGGGGATAGAGTCTAGGGGTAGTGACTAGGGGGTTAGAGTCTAGGGGTAGTGGATAGGGGGTTAGAGTCTAGGGGTAGTGTTTAGGGGATAGAGTCTAGGGGTAGTGGATAGGGGGTTAGAGTAGGGGTAGTGGCTAGGGGTTAGAGTCTAGGGGTAGTGGCTAGGGGTTAGAGTCTAGGGGTAGTGGCTAGGGGTTAGAGTCTAGGGGTAGTGGCTAGGGGTTAGAGTCTAGGGGTAGTGGCTAGGGGTTAGAGTCTAAGGGTAGTGGCTAGGTGTTAGGGTCTAGGGGTAGTGGCTAGGGTTAGGGTCTAGGGGTAGTGGCTAGGGGTTAGAGTCTAGGGGTAGTAGCTAGGGGTTAGGGTCTAGGGGTAGTGGATAGGGGTTAGAGTCTAGGGGTAGTGGCTAGGGGTTAGAGTCTAGGGGTAGTGGCTATGGGTTAGGGTCTAGGGGTAGTGGCTAGGGGTTAGGGTCTAGGGGTAGTGGCTAGGGGTTAGGGTCTAGGGGTAGTGGCTAGGTGTTACCTTGCTGTCAGTGAGGACGTAGACATTCTGTCCAGACTGGTCCAGGAGTAGGTCAGCGTTGACTGGACTGTCCTGGTCCACCAATACACTCTGATACAATGTCCCTGTTGTGTCAGGCTGGAGAAAAACCTGACCGCATAGAGAAGAATAAGTGAGGATTATTTATGTTGTGTTGGCAAGAGAGCGCAAACAGAAGAATAAGTGAAGATTATTTATGTTGTGTTGGCAAGAGAGCGCAAACAGAAGAATAAGTGAAGATTATTTATGTTGTGTTGGCAAGAGAGCGCAAACAGAAGAATAAGTGAAGATTATTTATGGTGTGTTGGCAAGAGAGCGCAAACAGAAGAATAAGTGAAGATTATTTATGTTGTGTTGGCAAGAGAGCGCAAACAGATCTGGGACCAGGCTAGTGCCATAAATAATCTTCACTTGTCAGAGTTGTGTCAGAGTTGTGGACTCGAGTCTGGCTTGAGTCACTAATTTAACTTTGACTTGAGACTGATGACTTGAAATGATCTGGCCAAGATGTTTTGTCTCATTTTGTGACACAGTCTCTGAGTGGATTTACTAAGCATGCAGTTAGACACAGTAGCTACAGCATCGCCCTTGCAACAGATTGGCTAGCGAAACGCACACTCCGCCCTCTTATTGGACCAGCAAACTGTCACTCAGCAGAGGTTGGGTGAGCTAGTGAACAGATTGCTGATTTTCTGTACAGCTATAGGATCGGGTACAGCTATAGGATCGGGTACAGCTATAGGATCGGGTACAGCTATAGGATCGGGTACAGCTATAGGATCGGGTGCAGCGCAAACATCAAATTGTAGGGAGAGAGGATATCCATAATTAATATGCAGCTCCAAAAGAAATTAGTGATCAATAATATGAACTGTTTACTTTGAAAGCTCACCAGCAATGGGGCATCAAACAACAATTACTAGCATAGGACTACTGGTCTGTTGGTATGTCAATTGCTCTAAATGTATTATTTACTTATGAAGCTTGCATTTGATCATTGACTAGAGCTCAGCGTTCAACACCATAGTGCCCTCTAAGCTCATCACTAAGCTAAGGACCCTGGGACTAAACACCTCCCTCTGTAACTGGATCCTGGACTTCCTGACGGGACACCCCCAGGTGGTGAGGGTAGGCAACAAACCACCGCTGATCCTCAACACGGGGGCCCCTCAGGGGGTGTGTGTGCCTGTTCACCCACGACTGCGTGGCCGCTCACGACTCCAACACCATAATTAAGTTTGCCGAAGTTACGACGGTGGTAGGCTTGATCACCGACAACGATGAGACAGCCTTAAGGGAGGAGGTCAGAGACCTGGCAGTGTGGTGCCAGGACAACAACCTCTCCCTCAACGTCAGCAAGACAAAGGAGCTGATCGTGGACTACAGGAAACAGAGTGCAGAGCACGCCGACATTCACATCAACAGTTCAGTAGTGGAGCGGGTCGAGAGCTTCAACTTCCTCAGAGTCAACATCACTAAGGACCTATCGTGGTCCAAACTAGTCTTATCACAATACCAGGATATTGACTTCGATACCAAAACAATACCAAGGGGGGGAAAACGGAGTATTAGCCAAAGTCACAGAATGGCACTTGATCCAGATGGATATTTCCAGTTTAATATCATTACATTTGAAATGTTAGATTTTTTTAAGCATGTATTAATGCATCAATTATTCAAACATACAATTAATTTGAGTTCAGTGGTTCCTCAGGACAGACCAGGCTGGTCATTTATGAACATTTTGGCCATGTTCTGTTATAATCTCCACCCGGCACAGCCAGAAGAGGACTGGCCACCCCATCATAGCCTGGTTCCTCTCTAGGTTTCTTCCTTTTCCTAGCCACTGTGCTTCTACACCTGCATTGCTTGCTGTTTGGGGTTTTAGGCTGGGTTTCCGTACAGCACTTTGAGATACCAGCTGATGTACGAAGGGCTTTATAAATAAATTTGATTTGATTTGACAGACTAGGAGCCAGTACTATAAGGAGACATCGGCACGGTGTCGATAGACTTGATCCTCTCTCAATCAGTAGATGACGTGAGACACATTTGCCAGAAAAATGAACACAGCAAAGCACAGAGAGATCCTTGATGAAACCCTGCTCCAGAGCGGTCAGGACCTCAGATTGGGGCAAAGGTTCACCTTCCAACAGCACAATGAACCTAAGCACATGTTTGGTTCCCTGTGTTGTCAACTAGAAATGTGGGAGAATGTGACATATATGGTAGCCTAATCTGAGGGTGGCAGGTAGCCTAGTGGTTAGAGCATTGGGCCAGTAACCGAAAAGTTGCAAGATCGAATCCCCGAGCTGACAAGGTAAAACATCTTTCGTTCTGCCGCTGAACAAGGCAGTTAAACCTTGTTCCTAGGCCGCCATTGTAAATAACAATGTATTTATTTATTTTTAGTCAAAGGATGTGGTGCTTATTTCGGCCTGCAGAGGGAGCCGCTAACCTGCTTAATCAGTGAGTCAACAAAACTGAAGAGAGATAGACCAATTATTTTCAACCTTATCTTCACGGTGAGCGAGTTATATAAAGATAAGAAACACCAAGTTATGCGAAGTGGAATGATATTATAGTATTTATTTTTTTGACGTTTTTGATCGTTTAATTTATAATAGTCAGGTAGCATAGAAGCTAACGTCGGGAAAACGTTAGCTCCAGTCAAGCTAGCCTGTCGTAGTCATGACAACAGAGGACAAATGACTGTTCCGGCAGAGAGTGTAAACAAAGGGAAACGTTGTAATTTGTTGTTGTGAGGGATATGTTGAGAATGACATGATGCCAACATTCACAATAATGATGACCTGAGGCCTGAAACGTTTGGTTTTCACCTTTCATTCATGCACTTTTTTTGCACTATGATTTTTTTGGGGCACCATGGGGCATGATGTTTTAATTAACATCTTTATTTTGCATTCAAGCCTCATTTTTTCTTATTTATTCCATTTTTCCCCCTACTCCATCTCTTCCAGTATTCTTATTTATACTCCTACGCACCTGGAACAGACAGTTTGTAAGGACCTTCAAATAAGAATGACATGATGAACATGAGATAAGATGATAATTAAACCCTTTTTACCAATAGTTGTTTTAGTATGTTGGCTATTTAGAATTGTACAAGAGTAGCAAAGTCAGTTGAATGAGAGAGCCAACTGAAAACTGAAGAGAGATAAACGATTAGATAAACTATTTATTTTCAACCTTATCAAAGGGCTGCTGCGGGTACAGGTTAGACTCCCTTTACTCCCTTAACAGGGTACTAGACCTAGGCTTTATCACCATACTCTATCCAGGTCCCAAGGTTTAACAGGGTACTAGACCTAGGCTTTATCACCATAATCTATCCAGGTCCCAAGGTTTAACAGGGTACTAGACCTAGGCTTTATCACCATACTCTATCCAGGTCCCAAGGTTTAACAGGGTACTAGACCTAGGCTTTATCACCATACTCTATCCAGGTCCCAAGGTTTAACAGGGTACTAGACCTAGGCTTTATCACCATACTCTATCCAGGTCCCAAGGTTTAACAGGGTACTAGACCTAGGCTTTATCACCATACTCTATCCAGGTCCCAAGGTTTAACAGGGTACTAGACCTAGGCTTTATCACCATACTCTATCCAGGTCCCAAGGTTTAACAGGGTACTAGACCTAGGCTTTATCACCATACTCTATCCAGGTCCCAAGGTTTAACAGGGTACTAGACCTAGGCTTTATCACCATACTCTATCCAGGTCCCAAGGTTTAACAGGGTACTAGACCTAGGCTTTATCACCATACTCTATCCAGGTCCCAAGGTTTAACAG
>NC_052320.1:4254066-4286566 GCF_016432855.1 Salvelinus namaycush | reverse complement strand
TTCAAAGGACGGCTGTGGGTACAGGGTTCAAAGGGCGGCTGTGGGTACAGGGTTCAAAGGGCCGCTGTGGGTACAGGGTTCAAAGGGTCGCTGTGGGTACAGGGTTCAAAGGGCGGCTGTGGGTACAGGGTTCAAAGGGTCGCTGTGGGTACAGGGTTCAAAGGGTCACTGTGGGTACAGGGTTCAAAGGGCGGCTGTGGGTACAGGGTTCAAAGGGCGGCTGTGGGTTCAAAGGGCGGCTGTGGGTACAGGGTTCAAAGGGCGGCTGTGGGTACAGGGTTCAAAGGGCGGCTGTGGGTACAGGGTTCAAAGGGCGGCTGTGGGTACAGGGTTCAAAGGGCGGCTGTGGGTTACAGGTTTAATGCAGCCATCCCTTCTTGTCCCCCAGCAGAGCGACGGTGCCCGTGCGTATAGCCTACCTTATGCAGCCATCCCTTAGCCTACCTTATGCAGCCATCCCTTAGCCTACCTTATGCAGCCATCCCTTCTTGTCCCCCAGCAGGGCGATGGTGTGGCCGGCCTCGGTAGTGGTGGTGACAGCGGTGAGCTGAGTTTCCCTGGTCAGAGAAGGGGTGGCTGACAGGGGAACGGCAGAGGCGATGGGGCTGGGGGTGTGTTCCCCTCCACAAGGGTACTCCTTCAACGAATCCTAGAGAAAAGAAGGGTCAGAGGTGATTGGTGGATTGAATGTAATACAAAAATAAAGCCGCTCCAGCCGGCAACAACATTACAATAAGTTCTTCTTCTTGTCTTAATCTTGTGTAGTAACAGTGTTTTAGCCTACTTGGTATGCAGTATAACAGTGTTTAGGCCTACTTGTTATGCAGTATAACAGTGTTTCAGTCTACTTGGTATGCAGTATAACAGTGTTTAGGCCTACTTGTTATGCAGTATAACAGTGTTTCAGCCTACTTGTTATGCAGTATAACAGTGTTTCAGTCTACTTGTTATGCAGTATAACACTGTTTCAGTCTACTTGTTATGCAGTATAACAGTGTTTTCAGTCTACTTGTTATGCAGTATAACAGTGTTTCAGTCTACTTGTTATGCAGTATAACAGTGTTTCAGCCTACTTGTTATGCAGTATAACACTGTTTCAGTCTACTTGTTATGCAGTATAACAGTGTTTCAGCCTACTTGTTATGCAGTATAACAGTGTTTTCAGTCTACTTGTTATGCAGTATAACAGTGTTTCAGTCTACTTGTTATGCAGTATAACACTGTTTCAGTCTACTTGTTATGCAGTATAACAGTGTTTAGGCCTACTTGTTATGCAGTATAACAGTGTTTCAGTCTACTTGTTATGCAGTATAACAGTGTTTCAGTCTACTTGTTATGCAGTATAACAGTGTTTAGGCCTACTTGGTATGCAGTATAACACTGTTTCAGTCTACTTGGTATGCAGTATAACAGTGTTTCAGCCTACTTGTTATGCAGTATAACAGTGTTTAGGCCTACTTGTTATGCAGTATAACAGTGTTTAGGCCTACTTGGTATGCAGTATAACACTGTTTCAGTCTACTTGTTATGCAGTATAACAGTGTTTTCAGCCTACTTGGTATGCAGTATAACAGTGTTTAGGCCTACTTGTTATGCAGTATAACAGTGTTTAGGCCTACTTGGTATGCAGTATAACAGTGTTTCAGTCTACTTGGTATGCAGTATAACAGTGTTTAGGCCTACTTGTTATGCAGTATAACACTGTTTCAGTCTACTTGGTATGCAGTATAACAGTGTTTCAGCCTACTTGTTATGCAGTATAACAGTGTTTTCAGTCTACTTGTTATGCAGTATAACAGTGTTTCAGTCTACTTGTTATGCAGTATAACAGTGTTTCAGTCTACTTGTTATGCAGTATAACAGTGTTTCAGCCTACTTGTTATGCAGTATAACAGTGTTTCAGCCTACTTGGTATGCAGTATAACAGTGTTTCAGCCTACTTGGTATGCAGTATAACACTGTTTCAGTCTACTTGTTATGCAGTATAACAGTGTTTCAGCCTACTTGTTATGCAGTATAACAGTGTTTCAGCCTACTTGTTATGCAGTATAACAGTGTTTAGGCCTACTTGTTATGCAGTATAACAGTGTTTTCAGCCTACTTGGTATGCAGTATAACACTGTTTCAGTCTACTTGTTATACAGTATAACAGTGTTTCAGCCTACTTGTTATGCAGTATAACAGTGTTTCAGTCTACTTGTTATGCAGTATAACACTGTTTCAGTCTACTTGTTATGCAGTATAACAGTGTTTTCAGTCTACTTGTTATGCAGTATAACACTGTTTCAGTCTACTTGTTATGCAGTATAACACTGTTTCAGTCTACTTGTTATGCAGTATAACAGTGTTTCAGCCTACTTGTTATACAGTATAACAGTGTTTCAGCCTACTTGTTATGCAGTATAACAGTGTTTCAGTCTACTTGTTATGCAGTATAACACTGTTTCAGTCTACTTGTTATGCAGTATAACACTGTTTCAGCCTACTTGTTATGCAGTATAACAGTGTTTCAGTCTACTTGTTATGCAGTATAACAGTGTTTCAGCCTACTTGTTATGCAGTATAACAGTGTTTCAGTCTACTTGTTATGCAGTATAACAGTGTTTTCAGTCTACTTGTTATACAGTATAACAGTGTTTCAGTCTACTTGTTATGCAGTATAACAGTGTTTCAGCCTACTTGTTATGCAGTATAACAGTGTTTCAGTCTACTTGTTATGCAGTATAACAGTGTTTCAGCCTACTTGTTATGCAGTATAACAGTGTTTCAGTCTACTTGTTATGCAGTATAACAGTGTTTCAGCCTACTTGTTATGCAGTATAACAGTGTTTCAGTCTACTTGTTATGCAGTATAACAGTGTTTCAGCCTACTTGTTATGCAGTATAACAGTGTTTCAGCCTACTTGTTATGCAGTATAACACTGTTTCAGCCTACTTGTTATGCAGTATGACACTGTTTCAGTCTACTTGTTATGCAGTATAACAGTGTTTCAGTCTACTTGTTATGCAGTATAACAGTGTTTCAGTCTACTTGTTATGCAGTATAACAGTGTTTCAGCCTACTTGTTATGCAGTATAACAGTGTTTCAGTCTACTTGTTATGCAGTATAACACTGTTTCAGCCTACTTGGTATGCAGTATAACACTGTTTCAGTCTACTTGTTATGCAGTATAACAGTGCTTCAGTCTACTTGTTATGCAGTATAACAGTGTTTCAGTCTACTTGTTATGCAGTATAACAGTGTTTCAGTCTACTTGTTATGCAGTATAACAGTGTTTCAGCCTACTTGTTATGCAGTATAACAGTGTTTCAGTCTACTTGTTATGCAGTATAACAGTGTTTTCAGTCTACTTGTTATGCAGTATAACAGTGTTTCAGTCTACTTGTTATGCAGTATAACAGTGTTTCAGCCTACTTGTTATGCAGTATAACAGTGTTTCAGTCTACTTGTTATGCAGTATAACAGTGTTTCAGTCTACTTGTTATGCAGTATAACAGTGTTTTCAGTCTACTTGTTATGCAGTATAACACTGTTTCAGCCTACTTGTTATGCAGTATAACAGTGTTTCAGTCTACTTGTTATGCAGTATAACAGTGTTTCAGTCTACTTGTTATGCAGTATAAAACTGTTTCAGCCTACTTGTTATGCAGTATAACAGTGTTTCAGTCTACTTGTTATGCAGTATAACACTGTTTCAGCCTACTTGTTATGCAGTATAACAGTGTTTTCAGTCTACTTGTTATGCAGTATAACACTGTTTCAGCCTACTTGTTATGCAGTATAAAACTGTTTCAGCCTACTTGTTATGCAGTATAACATTGTTCTACAGACTTTATTTAGATAGTCAGTTAATTGATGTGGGTAAGACCTTTAAACAGAGTAACATTCAAAAGGCTGCAGGGCCAGATGGATTACCAGGAGGCGTACTCAGAGCGTACGCTGACCAGCTGACAAGTCTCTTCACTGACCTCTCCCTGACCCAGTCTGTAATGCCTACATGTTTCAAACAGACCCACCATAGTCCCTGTGCCCAAGAACACAAAGGTAACCTGTCTAAATGACTATCGCCCCGTAGCACTTACGTCTGTACCCATGAAATGCTTTGAAAGTCTGGTCATGCCTCACATCAACACCATCATCCCAGACTCCCTGGACCCACTCAAATTCGCATACCGCCCCAACAGATCCACAGATGACTCAATCTCTATGGCACTCCAAACTGCCCTTTCCCACCTGGACAAAAATAACACCTACATGAGAATGCTGTTCATTGACTACAGCTCAGCGTTCAACACCATAGTGCCCTCAAAGCTCATCACTAAGCTAAGGACCCTGGGACTAAACACCTCCCTCTGCAACTGGATCCTGGACTTCCAGACGGGCCATGTTCGCCACGTTGACCTCAACACGGGGGCCCCTCAGGGGTGTGTGCTTAGTCCCCTCCTGTACTCTCTGTTCACCCACAACTGTGTGGCCGGGCACGACTCCAACACCATCATTAACTTCTCTAGGGTAGGGGGCAGCTTTCGGAATTTTGAATGAAATGCATGCCCAAATTAAACTGCCTGCTTCTCGGGCCCAGAAGATATGATATGCATATAACTGGTAGATTTGGATAGAAAACACTCTAAAGTTTCCAAAACTGTTAAAATATAAGTATAACAGAACTGATTTGCCAGGCGAAAACCTGAGAAAAATATATTCAGGAAGTCGTTTTTGTTTTGTAGTTTTCTATTCAATGCCATTACAGTATCCATTGACTTAGGACTCAAATTGCAGTTTCTATGCCTTCCACTAGATGTCAACAGTCTTTAGAAATTGTTTCAGGCTTGTCGGGTGTTTCAGGCTTGCCGGGTGGAGATTATAACAGAACATGGCCAAGATGTTCAAATGTTCATAAAACCAGCATGGTCAAATAATAATAATCACAGTAGTTGTCGAGGGTGCAGCAAGTCAGCACCTCAGGAGTAAATGTCAGTTGGCTTTTCATAGCCGATCATTAAGAGTATCTCTACCGCTCCTGCGGTCTCTAGAGAGTTAAAAACAGCAGGTCTGGAACAGGTAGCACGTCCGGTGAACAGGTCAGGGTTCCATAGCCGCAGGCAGAACAGTTGAAACTGGAGCAGCAGCAAGGCCAGGTGGACTGGGGACTGGTTCAGAACACTCAAGGGAAACCAGTTCAACCAGACACCAGAAATAGTCTAGCTATAGGCCCAGAACACTCGAGGGAAACCAGTTCAACCAGACACCAGAAATAGTCTAGCTATCGGCCCAGAACACTCCAGGGAAACCAGTTCAACCACTACACCAGAAATAGTCTAGCTATCGGCCCAGAACACTCAAGGGAAACCAGTTCAACCAGACACCAGAAATAGTCTAGCTATCGGCCCAGAACACTCCAGGGAAACCAGTTCAACCAGACACCAGAAATAGTCTAGCTATCGGCCCAGAACACTCCAGGGAAACCAGTTCAACCAGACACCAGAAATAGTCTAGCTATCGGCCCAGAACACTCAAGGGAAACCAGTTCAACCAGACACCAGAAATAGTCTCGCTATAGATCTATCAATTGGTTCATCCCTAAACCAACCACAGCCCTCTGGGGAAACCAACTAGGCAAGGAGCCCTCCAGAAATACTCTGGTTGTAAATATGAAAGCCATAAATATAGTCAGCTGACTACAGTCACAAATATACAGCTAGCCAGCCCTGTGATGGGACAGAGATGTAATGCTGCATACCAGCCAGCAGGGGGAGACAGGAATTTTAGCCGTCAACTACAACTAACAGTTGGGACAGCTGAGCTTTGAATACTATCAAAGTCAGCTCATGTGATAAAGAGGTTACCTAATGGCATGTAACAGCTCCTAGCGTTAGACCTAACCAGGGCCAGTTGTTCCTGTGACCTGAACCTAACTAGTGTCTACAACACCGCTGAAGGGTTAGTGCTATCTGGGATCCTTGGGACATCCTTTACACCTTAACCCCAACTCCTACCCTAAACCTTATGTTAACCCTTACCTACCCTAACCTTATCCCCTACCCTAAACCTAATGTTAACGCTTACCTACCCTAACCTTAGCCCCTACCCTAAACCTTATCCCCTACCCTTAACCCCTACCCTAAACCTTATCCCCTACCCTAAACATTATCCCCTACCCTAAACCTAACCTTAACCCTTACCTACCCTAAACCCTATCCCCTATCCTAAACCTTATCCCCTACCCTAAACCTTATCCCCTACCCTAAACCTTTCCCCTACCCTAAACCCTAACCTTTTACCTACCCTAAAACGTATCCCCTACGCTTAACCCCTACCCTAACCTTATCCCCTACTCTTACCCTAACCTTAACCCCTACCCTAACCTTAACCCCTACTCTTACCCTGACCTTAACCCCTACTCTTACCCTAACCCTTACATTAACCGTTTTACATTTCAACTTCAATAGGGTGACGTCAGAGTTGGGACGTCCCAAGGATCCCGTTTAGACTTTTTCTGTTCTAAACTGTCTCAGTCATCATTGCAGTTATATGGTGAGCTCCAGTTATATGGTGAGCTCCAGTTATATGGTGAGCTGCAGTTATATGGTGAGCTGCAGTTATATGGTGAGCTCCAGTTATATGGTGAGCTCCAGTTATATGGTGAGCTCCAGTTATATGTCCAGTTATATGGTGAGCTCCAGTTATATGGTGAGCTGCAGTTATATGGTGAGCTCCAGTTATATGGTGAGCTGCAGTTATATGGTGAGCTCCAGTTATGTGGTGAGCTCCAGTTATGTGGTGAGCTCCAGTTATATGGTGAGCTCCAGTTATATATCCAGTTATATGGTGAGCTCCAGTTATATGGTGAGCTCCAGTTATATGTCCAGTTATATGGTGAGCTCCAGTTATATGGTGAGCTCCAGTTATATGGTGAGCTCCAGTTATATGGTGAGCTCCAGTTATATGTCCAGTTATATGGTGAGCTCCAGTTATATGTCCAGTTATATGGTGAGCTCCAGTTATATGGTGAGCTCCAGTTACATGTCCAGTTATATGGTGAGCTCCAGTTATATGGTCCAAAAGTATTGGGACAGTGACACCTTTTCTGTTGTTTTGGCTCTGTACAATGACTATAAGGTCAGCTTTAATGGCTCAGATCAGGTGCCTACAGGGTACATACACTAGAAAGACCCAGTGCCTTCAGAAAGAATTCATACCCCTTGAATTAGTCCACATTTTGCTGTGTTAAAGCCTGAATTCAAATGGATGAAATAAATTCTACACACAAAACCCCATAATGACATCACAATACCCCATAATGACATCACAATACCCAATAATGACAAAGTAAACAAAATGTTTTTAGAAATATTAGCAAATTTATTGAAAATGAAATACAGAAAAATCTAATTTACGTAAGTATTCACACCTCTGAGTCAATACATGTTAGAATCACCTTTGTCAGCGATTACAGCTGTGAGTGTTTCTAGGTAAGTCTCTAAGAGCTTTCCACATCTGGATTTTACAATATTTACATATTATTTTGGGGGTATTATTCAACTCCGCGAAGTTGGTTGTTGATCATCGCTAGAAAGCCATTTCCAAGTCTTGCCATAGATTTTCAAGCCGATTTAAGTCAATGTTGTACCTAGGCCACTTAGGAACATTCCATGTCATCTTGGTAAGCAACTCCAGTGTATATTTGGCCTTGTGTTTTAAGTTATTGTCCTGCTGAAAGGTGGATTTGTCTCCCAGTGTCTTTTGGAAAGCAGACTGAACCAGGTATTCCTCTAGGATTTTGCCTGTGCTTAGCTCTATTCTGTTAATTTGTATCTTTAAAAAACTCCCTATTCCTTGTAGATGACAAGCATACCCATAACATGATGCAGCCACCAACATGCTTGAAAATATGAAGAGTGGTACTCAGTGATGTGTTGCATTTGCCCCAAACATAACGCTTTGTATTCAGGACATGAACTTAATTTCTTAGCAAAATGTTTTGCATTTTGACTTTAGTACCTTATTGCAAACAGGATTCATGTTTTGGAATATTTAAATTCTGTACAGGCTTCCTTCTTTTCACTCTGTCATGTAGGTTAGTATTGTGGAGTAACTACAATGTTGTTGATCCATCCTCAGTTTTCTCCTATCACAGCCAATAAACTGAGCAGTTTCCTTCCTCTCCGGCAACTGAGTTAGTAAGGACGTCTGTATATTTGTAGTGACTGGGTGTATTGATACCATCATCCAAAGTGTAATTAATAACTTCACCACGCTCTAGGGGATATTCTATGTCTGCTGTTTTTATTTTTACCCATCTATCAATAGCTGCCCTTTGAGAGGCATTGGAAAACCTCCCTGGTCTATGTGGTTGAATCTGTGTTTGAAATGCACTGCTTCGACTGAGGGACCTTACAGATAACTGTATGTGTGGGGTACAGAGATGAGGTAGTCATTCAAAAATCCTGTTAAACACTATTATTACACACGGAGTGAGTCCATGAGACTTATTATGTGACTTGTTGAGCAAATGTTTACTGAACGTATTTACTGAACGTAGTTAGGCTTGCCATAACAAAGGGGTTGAATACTTACTGAAGACATAAGCTTTTAATTTTTTATTAGTAAACTTTTCCAAAAAACATAATTCCACTTTGACATTATGGGGTATTGTGTGTAGGCCAGTGACACATCTCAATTTAATAAATTTTAAATTCCGGCTTTAACAATAAAATATGGAAAAAGTCAAGGGGTGTGAATACTTTCTGAAGGCATTGTATGTCACGCACGCACGCACGCACGCACGCACGCACGCACGCACGCACGCACGCACGCACACACACACGCACACACACACACACGGTCAGCTCAGAGCCGCCCACAGCTCATGACCTCCATCAGCAGCAGATTTGAATTTAGACAATTCATTTGTTTACGCAACAAATGTCAGAGCATAGTATCGCATCGAACCGAATTGCAGCGATTCAATCTCTAATCAAACCGGTTCCTGTATTGTATGGAAGCCCATGTATCTCGGTACGTATCCAATCATTGCGAAAGGGCGAGATGCACGTCCCTAGACATCACTGGTCAGTCAGTGGATCAGGATGTTGTTTTGGATCAGCTGTCCGTACGTAGTAATAATGTTCTCTTTTCAATTACCCAACAAAGGCCTTGACAAGGAATATCTTTCCAAAATGACTAATTTGAGGTAGAAAGGAGTTGGACAGAAAAAGGCAGAGATTATTTTATTTCTCTCAGTTTTAATCGTTACCCTGTAAAACTGTAGTCTTCGTCCTTGTTGTATTTATATGTATTTTTTATGTTAAAAACATACATTGTACACCGAAGCAAAGCCGTTCTGAACACCTAAAACCCTCCGAGTTTACTGGTCAGTCTGTAACATAGAACAGCATGGGACAGTATGTGTCCAGTAACAAGACAGGGGACAGGATGTGGGTCAGGGAAACTCAGCCAGATGCAGGATTAAACTGGATGTATTCACCCTGTTCATCACTCTGACAACTATAGTTACACTGGACCAGGATATACAACACTGTTCATCACTATAGTTACACTGGACCAGGATATACAACACTGTTCATCACTATAGTTACACTGGACCAGGATATACAACACTGTTCATCACTATAGTTAACACTGGACCAGGATATACAACACTGTTCATCACTATAGTTACACTGGACCAGGATATACAACACTGTTCATCACTATAGTTACACTGGACCAGGATATACAACACTGTTTATCACTCTGACAGCTATAGTTACACTGGACCAGGATATACAACACTGTTCATCACTATAGTTACACTGGACCAGGATATACAACACTGTTCATCACTATAGTTACACTGGACCAGGATATACAACCCTGTTCATCACTATAGTTACACTGGACCAGGATATACAACACTGTTCATCACTCTGACAGCTATAGTTACACTGGACCAGGATATACAACACTGTTCATCACTATAGTTACACTGGACCAGGATATACAACACTGTTTATCACTCTGACAGCTATAGTTACACTGGACCAGGATATACAACACTGTTCATCACCCTGACAGCTATAGTTACACTGGACCAGGATATACAACCCTGTTCATCACTATAGTTACACTGGACCAGGATATACAACACTGTTCATCACTATAGTTACACTGGACCAGGATATACAACACTGTTCATCACTCTGACAGCTATAGTTACACTGGACCAGGATATACAACACTGTTCATCACTCTGACAGTTACACTGGACCAGGATATACAACACTGTTTATCACTCTGACAGCTATAGTTACACTGGACCAGGATATACAACACTGTTCATCACTCTGACAGTTACACTGGACCAGGATATACAACACTGTTCATCACTCTGACAGTTACACTGGACCAGGATATACAACACTGTTTATCACTCTGACAGCTATAGTTACACTGGACCAGGATATACAACCCTGTTCATCACCCTGACAGCTATAGTTACACTGGACCAGGATATACAACACTGTTCATCACTCTGACAGTTACACTGGACCAGGATATACAACACTGTTCATCACTATAGTTACACTGGACCAGGATATACAACACTGTTTATCACTCTGACAGCTATAGTTACACTGGACCAGGATATACAACACTGTTCATCACTCTGACAGTTACACTGGACCAGGATATACAACACTGTTTATCACTCTGACAGCTATAGTTACACTGGACCAGGATATACAACCCTGTTCATCACTATAGTTACACTGGACCAGGATATACAACACTGTTCATCACTATAGTTACACTGGACCAGGATATACAACACTGTTTATCACTCTGACAGCTATAGTTACACTGGACCAGGATATACAACCCTGTTCATCACTATAGTTACACTGGACCAGGATATACAACCCTGTTCATCACTCTGACAGCTATAGTTACACTGGACCAGGATATACAACCCTGTTCATCACTATAGTTACACTGGACCAGGATATACAACACTGTTCATCACTCTGACAGCTATAGTTACACTGGACCAGGATATACAACACTGTTCATCACTATAGTTACACTGGACCAGGATATACAACACTGTTCATCACTCTGACAGCTATAGTTACACTGGACCAGGATATACAACCCTGTTCATCACTATAGTTACACTGGACCAGGATATACAACCCTGTTCATCACTATAGTTACACTGGACCAGGATATACAACACTGTTTATCACTCTGACAGCTATAGTTACACTGGACCAGGATATACAACCCTGTTCATCACTATAGTTACACTGGACCAGGATATACAACCCTGTTCATCACTATAGTTACACTGGACCAGGATATACAACCCTGTTCATCACTCTGACAGCTATAGTTACACTGGACCAGGATATACAACACTGTTCATCACTATAGTTACACTGGACCAGGATATACAACACTGTTCATCACCCTGACAGCTATAGTTACACTGGACCAGGATATACAACCCTGTTCATCACTATAGTTACACTGGACCAGGATATACAACACTGTTTATCACTCTGACAGCTATAGTTACACTGGACCAGGATATACAACACTGTTCATCACTATAGTTACACTGGACCAGGATATACAACACTGTTCATCACTCTGACAGTTACACTGGACCAGGATATACAACACTGTTTATCACTCTGACAGCTATAGTTACACTGGACCAGGATATACAACACTGTTCATCACCCTGACAGCTATAGTTACACTGGACCAGGATATACAACACTGTTCATCACTATAGTTACACTGGACCAGGATATACAACACTGTTCATCACTATAGTTACACTGGACCAGGATATACAACACTGTTCATCACTATAGTTACACTGGACCAGGATATACAACACTGTTTATCACTCTGACAGCTATAGTTACACTGGACCAGGATATACAACACTGTTCATCACTATAGTTACACTGGACCAGGATATACAACACTGTTTATCACTCTGACAGCTATAGTTACACTGGACCAGGATATACAACACTGTTCATCACCCTGACAGCTATAGTTACACTGGACCAGGATATACAACACTGTTCATCACTATAGTTACACTGGACCAGGATATACAACACTGTTTATCACTCTGACAGCTATAGTTACACTGGACCAGGATATACAACACTGTTTATCACTCTGACAGCTATAGTTACACTGGACCAGGATATACAACCCTGTTCATCACTATAGTTACACTGGACCAGGATATACAACCCTGTTCATCACTATAGTTACACTGGACCAGGATATACAACACTGTTCATCACCCTGACAGCTATAGTTACACTGGACCAGGATATACAACCCTGTTCATCACTATAGTTACACTGGACCAGGATATACAACACTGTTCATCACTATAGTTACACTGGACCAGGATATACAACACTGTTCATCACTATAGTTACACTGGACCAGGATATACAACACTGTTTATCACTCTGACAGCTATAGTTACACTGGACCAGGATATACAACACTGTTTATCACTATAGTTACACTGGACCAGGATATACAACACTGTTCATCACTATAGTTACACTGGACCAGGATATACAACACTGTTCATCACTATAGTTACACTGGACCAGGATATACAACACTGTTCATCACTATAGTTACACTGGACCAGGATATACAACTCTGTTTATGGATCTAACATCTCAATATTAGTCTGTTTTATAGAAACATGGTGCCGGTGACCCCAATATAGATGGGGGGCGGGGGCTTCTGAGAGGTCACTGCATTTTTGTTTGTGTGTGTGTGTGTGTGTGTGTGTGTGTGTGTGTGTGTGTGTGTGTGTGTGTGTGTGTGTGTGAGAGAGTATGTGTGTGTGTGTGTGTGTGTGTGTGTGTGTGTGTGTGTGTGTGTGTGTGTGTGTGTGTGTGTGTGTGTGTGTGTTCTGAAAGCACTCAGGATTAGAGGCAGTGAGAGCAGCTGGACTTAATCTGCACCAGCACAGAGGCAGCTGTCACTCACGAAGAGACAGAGAGACAGACGGACAGAGAGACAGAGACCGACAGACAGACATAGAAAGACACAAAGACGGAGAGAGAGAGACAGACAAGAGACAGACAGAGACAGATGGACAGAGAAAGACAGACACAGACACAGAGACAGACAGAGAGAGAGACAGAGATACACAGACAGCCACAGACAGAGAGACAGACAGAGATGGAAGGAGAGACAGACACAGACAGCCACAGACAGAGACAGAGAGAGAGACAGACAGACACAGAGACAGAGAAACAGAGAGACACAGAGACAGACAGAGCCACAGACAGACATACACAGATAGCCACAGACAGAGAGACAGACAGAGATGGAAAGAGAGACAGACACAGACAGCCACAGACAGAGAGACAGACAGAGATGGAAAGAGAGACAGACACAGACAGACAGACACAGACAGAGACAGAGAGAGACAGACAGACCAGAAACCCTTTCACCAGTGGCACAGCTAGCTAACCCTAATCTGAGTTAAGCAACTCAGAGGTCACTCATAGGTACCTAGGTAATGGTCCCATCATCCTCTCTGATCACCTGTAATAGGTGTTAAACCTACCTAGTCTCCTCTATCCACTTAGACTATTACCACTGCTTTATCGTTGCTACACTGCTGCTTACTGCTGCTATACCGCTGTTATACCGCTGCTATACCGCTGCTATACCGCTGCTTACTGCTGCTATACCGCTGCTTACTGCTGCTATACCGCTGCTATACCGCTGTTATACCGCTGCTATACCGCTGCTATACCGCTGCTATATCGCTGCTATACCGCTGCTATACCGCTGTTATACCGCTGCTTACTGCTGCTATACCGCTGCTATACCGCTGCTATACCGCTGCTTACCGCTGCTATACCGCTGCTTACTGCTGCTATACCGCTGCTTACTGCTGCTATACCGCTGCTATACCGCTGCTTACTGCTGCTATACCGCTGCTTACTGCTGCTATACCGCTGCTATACCGCTGCTTACTGCTGCTATACCGCTGCTATACCGCTGCTTACCGCTGCTATACCGCTGCTTACCGCTGCTATACCGCTGCTATACCGCTGCTTACTGCTGCTATACCGCTGCTTACTGCTGCTATACCGCTGCTTACTGCTGCTATACCGCTGCTATACCGCTGCTATACCGCTGCTTACCGCTGTTATACCGCTGCTTACTGCTGCTATACCGCTGCTATACCGCTGCTATACCGCTGCTTACTGCTGCTATACCGCTGCTTACTGCTGCTATACCGCTGCTATACCGCTGCTTACTGCTGCTATACCGCTGCTTACTGCTGCTATACCGCTGCTATACCGCTGCTTACTGCTGCTATACCGCTGCTATACCGCTGCTTACCGCTGCTATACCGCTGCTTACCGCTGCTATACCGCTGCTATACCGCTGCTTACTGCTGCTATACCGCTGCTTACTGCTGCTATACCGCTGCTTACTGCTGCTATACCGCTGCTATACCGCTGCTTACTGCTGCTATACCGCTGCTTACTGCTGCTATACCGCTGCTATACCGCTGCTTACTGCTGCTATACCGCTGTTATACCGCTGCTATACCGCTGCTTACTGCTGCTATACCGCTGCTTACTGCTGCTATACCGCTGCTTACCGCTGCTATACCGCTGCTATACCGCTGCTTACTGCTGCTATACCGCTGCTATACCGCTGCTTACTGCTGCTATACCGCTGCTTACTGCTGCTATACCGCTGCTATACCGCTGCTATACCGCTGCTTACTGCTGCTATACCGCTGCTATACCGCTGCTTACTGCTGCTATACCGCTGTTATACCGCTGCTTACTGCTGCTATACCGCTGCTATACCGCTGCTATACCGCTGCTTACCGCTGCTATACCGCTGCTATACCACTGCTTACTGCTGCTATACCGCTGCTAACCGCTGCTTACTGCTGCTATACTGCTGCTATACCGCTGCTAACCGCTGCTTACTGCTGCTATACCGCTGCTACACTGCTGCTATACCGCTGCTATACCGCTTCTTACTGCTGCTATACCGCTGCTATACCGCTGCTATACCGCTGCTAACCGCTGCTTACTGCTGCTATACCGCTGCTATACCGCTGTTATACCGCTGCTATACCGCTGCTATACCGCTGCTTACTGCTGCTATACCGCTGATATACCGCTGCTTACTGCTGCTATACCGCTGCTTACTGCTGCTATACCGCTGCTTACTGCTGCTATACCGCTGCTTACTGCTGCTATACCGCTGCTATACCGCTGCTAACCGCTGCTTACTGCTGCTATACCGCTGCTATACCGCTGTTATACCGCTGCTATACCGCTGCTTACTGCTGCTATACCGCTGATATACCGCTGCTTACTGCTGCTATACCGCTGCTTACTGCTGCTATACCGCTGCTTACTGCTGCTATACCGCTGCTATACCGCTGCTTACTGCTGCTATACCGCTGCTTACTGCTGCTATACCGCTGCTTACTGCTGCTATACCGCTGCTATACTGCTGTTATACCGCTGCTTACTGCTGCTATACCGCTGTTATACCGCTGCTATACCGCTGCTATACCGCTGCTTACTGCTGCTATACCGCTGCTTACCGCTGCTATACCGCTGCTTACTGCTGCTATACCGCTGCTTACTGCTGCTATACCGCTGCTTACTGCTGCTATACCGCTGCTAACCGCTGCTTACTGCTGCTATACTGCTGCTATACCGCTGCTAACCGCTGCTTCCTGCTGCTATACCGCTGCTACACTGCTGCTATACCGCTGCTATACCGCTGCTATACCGCTGTTATACCGCTGCTATACCGCTGCTTACTGCTGCTATACCGCTGCTAACCGCTGCTTACTGCTGCTATACTGCTGCTATACCGCTGCTAACCGCTGCTTCCTGCTGCTATACCGCTGCTACACTGCTGCTATACCGCTGCTATACCGCTTCTTACTGCTGCTATACCGCTGCTATACCGCTGCTATACCGCTGCTAACCGCTGCTTACTGCTGCTATACCGCTGCTATACCGCTGTTATACCGCTGCTATACCGCTGCTTACTGCTGCTATACCGCTGCTTACCGCTGCTATACCGCTGCTTACTGCTCTTACTGCTGCTATACCGCTGCTTACTGCTGCTATACCGCTGCTTACTGCTGCTATACCGCTGCTTACTGCTGCTATACCGCTGCTATACCGCTGCTATACCGCTGCTTACTGCTGCTATACCGCTGCTATACCGCTGCTATACCGCTGCTTACTGCTGTTATACCGCTGCTTACTGCTGTTATACCGCTGCTTACTGCTGCTATACCGCTGCTTACTGCTGCTATACCGCTGCTTACTGCTGCTATACCGCTGCTATACTGCTGTTATACCGCTGCTTACTGCTGCTATACCGCTGCTATACCGCTGCTATACCGCTGCTTACTGCTGCTATACCGCTGCTATACCGCTGCTATACCGCTGCTTACTGCTGCTATACTGCTGCTATACCGCTGCTATACCGCTGCTTACCGCTGCTATACCGCTGTTATACCGCTGCTTACTGCTGCTATACCGCTGTTATACCGCTGCTATACCGCTGCTATACCGCTGTTATACCGCTGTTATACCGCTGTTATACCGCTGCTATACCGCTGTTATACCGCTGCTATACCGCTGCTATACCGCTGTTATACCGCTGCTATACCGCTGCTTACTGCTGCTATACCGCTGCTTACTGCTGCTATACCGCTGCTTACCGCTGCTTACTGCTGCTATACCGCTGCTATACCGCTGCTTACCGCTGCTATACCGCTGCTAACCGCTGCTTACTGCTGCTATACTGCTGCTATACCGCTGCTAACCGCTGCTTCCTGCTGCTATACCGCTGCTACACTGCTGCTATACCGCTGCTATACCGCTTCTTACTGCTGCTATACCGCTGCTATACCGCTGCTATACCGCTGCTTACTGCTGCTATACCGCTGCTATACCGCTGTTATACCGCTGCTATACCGCTGCTTACTGCTGCTATACCGCTGATATACCGCTGCTTACTGCTGCTATACCGCTGCTTACTGCTGCTATACCGCTGCTTACTGCTCTTACTGCTGCTATACCGCTGCTTACTGCTGCTATACCGCTGCTTACTGCTGCTATACCGCTGCTTACTGCTGCTATACCGCTGCTATACCGCTGCTATACCGCTGCTTACTGCTGCTATACCGCTGCTATACCGCTGCTATACCGCTGCTTACTGCTGTTATACCGCTGCTTACTGCTGTTATACCGCTGCTTACTGCTGCTATACCGCTGCTTACTGCTGCTATACCGCTGCTTACTGCTGCTATACCGCTGCTATACTGCTGTTATACCGCTGCTTACTGCTGCTATACCGCTGTTATACTGCTGCTATACCGCTGCTTACTGCTGCTATACCGCTGCTTACTGCTGCTATACCGCTGCTATACCGCTGCTTACTGCTGCTATACCGCTGTTATACCGCTGCTATACCGCTGCTATACCGCTGTTATACCGCTGCTATACCGCTGCTTACCGCTGCTATACCGCTGTTATACCGCTGCTTACTGCTGTTATACCGCTGCTATACCGCTGCTTACTGCTGCTATACTGCTGCTTACTGCTCCATTAGGTTCAGTAGTAGGAGATGTATCCTGTGTTTAGGTCAGGGATGACTGCAGGCTTTTGTTCCAGCCAAGCATAGTAACACATCTAATCTAATCAATACTTATATTGGTACAATTAGGGGGATTAGCATACACACTGGTCTGCTGCGCATAAGAGTGGTCAACCGTGTGTGTACCTGTGTGTGTACCTGTTTGTACGTGTGTGTACCTGTTCGTACGTGTGTGTGTGTGTGTGTGTGTGTGTGTGTGTGTGTGTGTGTGTGTGTGTGTACCTGTGTGTGTGTACCTGTGTGTGTGTACCTGTGTGTGTACCTGTTCGTACGTGTGTGTACCTGTTCGTACGTGTGTGTGTGTGTGTGTGTGTGTGTGTGTGTGTGTGTGTGTGTGTGTGTGTGTGTGTGTGTGTGTCTCTAGTTACCTTGGGCAGCCGTAGACACTTGGACGACACCTCATACTCTATGTATGCCTCCTCCTGTCCAGTCCTTCCTCTTCCTCCCTCTGTATAACACAGCTCCTGGGCCCTCTGCAGCGCCGCATCCAGCTCTGCCATCCCGTAAACACACAGCGCCGAGCGACCGGTCGCCGTGGGCGTCGACGCCTGCCCCGCCGCCATGGCAACGAACAGCGCCGGCCGCCCCTGGTGTTCGGCGGGGGAAGCCCCCTGGGCGAGGTTGTAACCGCCGGAACATTCCAAAGGAACCTCCACGTAGGAGTAGAAGCTCCGGTCCCCGGCGCAGAGACGAGAAACGTAGGTCCGGTACTCCTTCCTGTGCCACATATCCCTCCGCGAGAACAGGAAGTAGACGTGGTCGCTGTGGTTAAACGCTGATATGAAGTTGTTGTTGTACTCGGAGTAGCTCCCGACGACCAGCTTCCCTAGTTCTTCGTCTTGAGAGAAGGCCTGACGGGCGGGGGAGGAGCTGGGGGACAGACGGCGCGTTGTGATTGGTGGGATGTCGCTGGGGCCTTTACTAGTGTAGCCACGCCCCACTAGCATCAGCCCCACCCCCTTCTGGTTCAAGATCACGCCCACGGTGGAGACGCGGGGGTCGTTAGCGGCAACGTACTGCGTGTCCACCGGGTTGGACGTCTGATAGAGCACCTCGGACACATTACCCAGACTCCTCTTGTCACAGATACCCTGGAACAATGTCCCGCACACGATCAGGCTCCTTGCCCCGACCTCTGACCCCACCGCGTCCACGCCTTCCTCCAGGAGCAGGATCTTATTGGTGTTGGGGGTGACCCGGGCGGTGGGGCAGTCCTTGGGGACTATGGGGGGCAGGCATTCAGGACTGTCCAGCTTGGGGCCAGTCTGACTGGAGGACAGCACCTAGGACAAGATGAGAGATAACACAGAATAATGGTGGGTAGGGCGGCCGGCAGCCTAGCGGTTAGTGCTTTGGGTCAGTAAACCGAAAGATCTCTGGTTCAAATCCCAGAACCAACAAGGTGAAAAATATTGTCGTTGTGCCCTTGAGCAAAGCATTTAAACCGTAATTGCTCCAGTAAGTGGCTCTGGAAAAGAGCGTCTGCTAAGTGACTCAAATGTATAAATTAAAACAGATGTGTTTTATTGGCAGCCTATTCCCTCTATAGTGTGAACTACTGTTGATCAAAGGGTCCATTGTAAAGGGAATAGGGTGCCATTTTAGGACAAAGCCATTGTTTGCGTTCACAGAACCGGTCAAAAGAAACTCTTACATAAACACAGACAACATATAGGACTGGTTTCCCAGACACAGGCTAAACCCAGTACTAGACTAAAACGTAAGCTCAATGGATAATCTCCATTGAAAGTGCTTTTTTAGTCCATTTAGTCTTAATCTGTGTCTGGTAAACCAGTACATAGAGAACCAGGGCCCAGAGAGCCAGGGCCCAGAGAACCAGGGCCCAGACAGCCAGGGCCCAGAGAACCAGGGCCCAGAGAACCAGGGCCTAAGACAGCCAGGGCCCAGAGAACCAGGGCCCAGTGTTTCAAAAGTTATCTGGATTTTGCCTATTGGATAGAGCTAAAATGCATAGAACAGAGGAATCATTGACCTTAATGGGGGACTCGTGAAGGATATACTACGAAGGAAGCTAGATCTACTTGGGTTTTCTAAAACTAACCAGCTTCAGTTAGCTTCACATTCCAGCTCAGGCTTCGTCCGTACTACGACGGTGGATATTGCTCGTCCGCCTGCCGCTAACTCTAGCAGGCTTGTAACTGCTGAACTCGTCATTGAGGCAACGCTGAAACATCAACCCATGGACGAGTCAGTGCCACATTTTAGTGCCACATCTGGTTTTAGTTGTTTAATTTGACACTAGCTAGGTTTCCATCCAATTGGCGACAGATTTCCCTGCGAATATTTAAAAAAATCTGCATAAAAACAATATGCGCATTTTCCCACCAGAGATGTTCCCATCAAATTGCCTTGTGGCGGATAAAATAACGTGTGATGACGTAGTGCCACATTAGCATAACTTTTGCGGTTAAATTCTCAGGTACCGAATAAAACAGTCCAAGTGAAATGGGTTTTACACTCTACTGTTAGTTCTCAGACAAAACATGTTCATATAGCGAGTGTGCCCACTGGTACTGTCATGATGAGGTGCTGTTGGCTAGAGGACACCTATAACCCACTACATGATGAGGTGCTGTTGGCTAGAGGGCACCTATAACCCACTGGTACTGTCATGATGAGGTGCTGTTGGCTAGAGGGCACCTATAACCTACTACATGATGAGGTGCTGTTGGCTAGAGGGCACCTATAACCTACTACATGATGAGGTGCTGTTGGCTAGAGGGCACCTATAACCTACTACATGATGAGGTGCTGTTGACTAGAGGGCACCTATAACCTACTACATGATGAGGTGCTGTTGACTAGAGGGCACCTATAACCTACTACATGATGAGGTGCTGTTGGCTAGAGGGCACCTATAACCCACTGGTACTGTCATGATGAGGTGCTGTTGGCTAGAGGGCACCTATAACCCACTGGTACTGTCATGATGAGGTGCTGTTGGCTAGAGGACACCTATAACCTACTACATGATGAGGTGCTGTTGACTAGAGGGCACCTATAACCTACTACATGATGAGGTGCTGTTGGCTAGAGGACACCTATAACCTACTACATGATGAGGTGCTGTTGGCTAGAGGGCACCTATAACCTACTACATGATGAGGTGCTGTTGGCTAGAGGGCACCTATAGTCTACTACATGATGAGGTGCTGTTGGCTAGAGGACACCTATAACCTACTACATGATGAGGTGCTGTTGGCTAGAGGACACCTATAACCTACTACATGATGAGGTGCTGTTGGCTAGAGGGCACCTATAACCCACTGGTACTGTCATGATGAGGTGCTGTTGGCTAGAGGGCACCTATAACCCACTGGTACTGTCATGATGAGGTGCTGTTGACTAGAGGGCACCTATAACCTACTACATGATGAGGTGCTGTTGGCTAGAGGGCACCTATAACCTACTACATGATGAGGTGCTGTTGGCTAGAGGGCACCTATAACCCACTGGTACTGTCATGATGAGGTGCTGTTGGCTAGAGGACACCTATAACCTACTACATGATGAGGTGCTGTTGGCTAGAGGGCACCTATAACCCACTGGTACTGTCATGATGAGGTGCTGTTGGCTAGAGGGCACCTATAACCCACTGGTACTGTCATGATGAGGTGCTGTTGGCTAGAGGGCACCTATAACCCACTGGTACTGTCATGATGAGGTGCTGTTGGCTAGAGGGCACCTATAGTCTACTACATGATGAGGTGCTGTTGGCTAGAGGACACCTATAACCTACTACATGAGGAGAATACTATGCATTATTTGTATTTGTCAAACGGCAGTCAAGCATCGATCATCGAACAGAATAAGACCCTCGATATTTATTGGACAGGATTATCAAGATCATCACCGTGTACTTTCACCACCCTGTGAAGTTCCTCAGAATTTATTTATTTAATTTATTCTGTAGTTTAATAAACTGCATGCTCTCCCAACGAGTCGTAGTGGGAGGACAGCGCGACGTTATCACCTGACGATTTGATGGTTATTATATCAATATTTGCGCATAAAAGCTTTTCCACTGATATTTCTCGCATTAATTCATTTTAACGCGAGAAATCCCACCTTCGCCTATATTATTTTGTTCTGTCGACATTTGAAAAGTTTCTAGAAAATGTTTCTGTTTTCATCAGGCCTGCCAATTAAAATGTTTTATCCGTCATGTGCTTTACTCGCATAAAAAGGTTGGATGGCAACCTGGTTACGGAAAGCGTTTTTCCATCCCGAAAATGTATTAAATAAATATTATCTTACACTGTTTGGACAAAAAAACGCTTAGGCAGCCCACCCAGGCACTACAATGCCGGGAAAATTCCTGAATGTGTATATATTTTGAAATACTATTTTTTAAACACAAAACGACATATTTAAATCAGTATCAAATGAAGGGGATGAAGGGGAAGACAACACAATCTTTGTGAGATAGAGGGAATATGATTTCATTGGTCCTCAACTCGTGGTTCAGTCATTTCATTCAAGGTAAACGGAGTTAGCCTTGAGTTAGTCTGCCCCTGAGCAAGTTAGCCCTGAGTTAGCCTGCCCCTGAGCAAGTTAGCCCTGAGTTAGCCTGCCCTGGAGCAAGTTAGCCCTGAGTTAGCCTGCCCCGGAGCAAGTTAGCCCTGAGTTAGCCTGCCCCGGAGCAAGTTAGCCCTGAGTTAGCCTGCCCTGGAGCAAGTTAGCCCTGAGTTAGCCTGCCCTGGAGCAGGTTAGTTCTGAATGCAGGATAGTGGAGTTAGCCTGCCCCGGAGCAAGTTAGCCCTGAGTTAGCCTGCCCTGGAACAAGTTAGTTCTGAATGCAGGATAGTGCAGTTAGCCCTGAGTTAGCCTGCCCCGGAGCAAGTTAGCCCTGAGTTAGCCTGCCCCGGAGCAAGTTAGCCCTGAGTTAGCCTGCCCTGGAGCAAGTTAGCCCTGAGTTAGCCTGCCCTGGAGCAGGTTAGTTCTGAATGCAGGATAGTGGAGTTAGCCTGCCCCGGAGCAAGTTAGCCCTGAGTTAGCCTGCCCTGGAGCAAGTTAGCCCTGAGTTAGCCTGCCCTGGAGCAGGTTAGTTCTGAATACAGGATAGTGGAGTTAGCCCTGAGTTAGCCTGCCCCGGAGCAGGTTAGTTCTGAATGCAGGATAGTGGAGTTAGCCTGCCCTGGAGCAAGTTAGTGAGCCACTTTCTTGGTACCGGTTATCCCGAGTTGAACTCAGAGTTGACCAACGTTACCTGGTTAACTCCTCAACCTGCTTGGTAGGATAGGGCTCTGTTCTATTCATTATATTTCTATGCATTTCAGCCTATCCCATAAGCCAAACATCCAGATGGATAACTTTGGAAAAACTGGAGCCAGTTGATTAAAAGACATTGTAATTACCTGGAGGTCAGGGGAGAGATGGTAGAGATGGTTGACCGCCCCCACGTACAGATGACCAGACCTGGGGTCCAGTAGGAGGTGGTTGAGGGGAGATCCATCCAGGGAGAGGCGAGGGAAGGCCTGCCCAGCGGGAGAGGCCTTCTCTGGGTTAGGGTCCAGCTGGGGCTGGGTCAGGGCCTGTGGAAGCTGCAGCAGTACCAGACACCACCAGCAGGTGGCGAGGGGGAGCAGAGGGGGAACAGCAGCTGGCATGGCACCCCCTTACCTGCTGGAAAAGAGAGAAGAAGAGGATGAGGATGAGGAAGAGAGAGAGAGAGGAGTGTTTTCCTCTGAGGATACTAACCACTATATACCCACAGACACACTTCACTGCCTGCATATCTCTGTCTCTCACTCAAACACACAAAGACTTCCCCCTTGCTTCAAACACTTTCTTTTGTTCTTCAAAGCTCCCCCACCTTCAGACACACACACGCACACACATACGCACACACACACACGCACACACAGCACCAGCAGAAGATCCTACTCTGACAAGTGAGGCGGAGGCTCAGCTAAACAAAGGTCATGTCTTCTTCTTCTTCTTCTTCTGCCCACATAGGATGTGTTGATGCTGGTCCTAGAGAGCCATAGACAACATGGGTCCCAAAGGGCATCCTATCCCCTATCTAGTGCTCTGGGATAAAAGTAGTGCACTATATGGGAATAGGACACCATTTGGAACATAGCCCAACACATACCTGATAAAAAAGACATCACAATGCAGGTAGGGCAACACACACACACACACACACACACACACACACACACACGCACACACACACAAAGGACAAAACATGCAGCCCCTTGATACAAGACGTTCTGTTTCAGTCACGAACGTAAACAGAAACTGAAGGTGACTCCCATAGAAAGACAGTCAACACATACCACACAAACACGCGCCCCTCTCATAGAAAGACAGTCAACACATACCACACAAACACGCGCCCCTCCCATAGAAAGACAGTCAACACATACCACACAAACACGCGCCACTCTGACACCACACTGTTGTTGGGTTTAATGAAACCAATCTGAGTTCTATGTTTCAGGGGGAAGATGACAGAGTCAGACGACTGATAGAAAGGAAATAACGGAAGACCAAAGTCCAGTACCAGTCGGCCATATTTAGAAGTTATTAAAGTGACTGTATGAGCCAGTCACGTTATCAGTGAAGGTAGAGACAGTAAAACATAGGTGTGGCACCAGTTAGCTAGCAGTAATACATTATATCCTGGGTGGAAGTCTGTTTTGTGCTATCATGTCAACTCCTGTGACATTTGGCTTGAGAACGGCAGCAACAGATCTGGGACCAGGCTAGCTGTAATACTACTGACTTCTAGATCATTCTCTTCTTGCTGTAAAATTAGAGAACAAAATAAAACCACGTACTACTTACTGCTGCATAGATCTCTCCTCCTCCCTCCCTCCTCCCCAGTCTCTTCCTCCCTCCCTCCTCCCCAGTCGTTCTCTACTCCCTCCTCTTCAGTCTCTCCTCTCTCTTCCTCCCTCCTCCCCAGTCACTCTCCCTTTACTCTCTCTTCCTCCCTCCTCTTCAAAGTCTCTCCTCCTCCCTCCCTCCTCCCCAGTCTCTCCTCCTCCCTCCTCTTCAAAGTATCTCCTCCTCCCTCCTCTTCAAAGTATCTCCTCCTCCCTCCCTCCTCCCCAGTCTCTCTCTCCTCTCTCTTCCTCCCTCCCTCCTCTTCAGTCTCTCCTCTCTCTTCCCCCCTCCCTCTTCTTCAGTCTCTCCTCTCTCTTCCTCCCTCCCTCCTTCTCCAGTCTCTCCTCTCTCTTCCTCCCTCCATCCTCCTCCCCAGTCTCTCTCTACTCCCTCCTCTTCAGTCTCTCCTCTCTCTTCCTCCCTCCCTCCTTCTCCAGTCTCTCCTCTCTCTTCCTCCCTCCCTCCTCTTCAGTCTCTCCTCTCTCTTCCTCCCTCCCTCTTCTTCAGTCTCTCCTCTCTCTTCCTCCCTCCCTCTTCTTCAGTCTCTCCTCTCTCTTCCTCCCTCCCTCTTCTTCAGTCTCTCCTCTCTCTTCCTCCCTCCCTCCTTCTCCAGTCTCTCCTCTCTCTTCCTCCCTCCCTCCTCTTTAGTCTCTCTCTCTTCTCTCTCCTCCTCCCTCCTCATCAAAGTCTCTCTCTTCTCTCTCCTCCTCCCTCCTTATCAAAGTTTCTCTCTTCCTCCCTCCTTCCTCTTCAAAGTCTCTCTATTCTCCCTCCTCCTCAAAGTACAGAAACTCATCTGCATACTGCAAGCTGGTTTCTCAGCCAATACATTGAATATGTTGAATATCATTTCACTTTCAAAAACGCAAAACAAAACAGAGAACCTCAGAGGAGAACATGGAGTAGAGGAGGGAGAAGAGGTTCATCTGTAATTTATGTTGCAGCAGCAGTGAGCGGAGACGTCTCGGGGCTCTGGATATGAAAGAGAAGGGGCTTCGTCCCAAACGGCACCCTATTCCCTTTGACCAGAGCCCTGGTCAACGGTAGTGCACTATTAAAGGGCATAGGGTGCGATTTGGGACATTCGCCAAGAAAAAAAAAATAGGGTGAATTGCCCTAACATGATCAGTATGCATATAACATTTTGTCTCATCGCCCAACACCAGCATCTCTCCTCACCTTCAAAGGGTCTGACACTAGTTAGAAAGGACAGTTTGCTACGCTATTTAAGATTAAAGTGAAAATGTTCAATTAAGGCCCTCGCTGTGTAAGAGTTTTACATGATCCCATTCTGCAAGGAGAAGCCAGAGTGAGAAGCGTATCACCTTACCTGACGTGTTTCACACAAAAATTATTTTGATGATGTAATAACTACACACTATAACGTGTTTCACACAGAGAGCCTTTTAATAATGTAATACAAACTATACATACTAAGTAACCAACCAACATTAAAAATTCACTCCGAAGTACAGGGTACACTTCTTTTTTTTATTTAAATAATTAAATATATATACAGTACCAGTCAAAAGTTTGGACACACCTACTCATTCCAGGGTTTTTCTTTATTCTAACAATTTTCTAAATTGTAGAATAATAGTGAAGACATCAAAACTATGAAATAATGCATATGGAATCATGTAGTAACCAAAAGAGTGTTAAACAAATCAAAATATATTTTATATTTGAGGTTCTTCAAAGTAGCCACCCTTTGCCTTGATGACAGCTTTGCACACTCTTGGCATTCTCTCAACCAGCTTCATGAGGTAGTCACCTGGAATGAATTTCAATTAACAGGTGTGCCTTGTTAATTTGTGGAATTCCTTTCCTTCTTAATGTGTTTGAGCCAATCAGTTTTGTTGTGACAAGGTATGAGGGTAAACAGAAGATAGCCCTATTTGGTGAAAGACCAAGTCCATATTATGGCAAGAACAGCTCAAATAAGCAAAGAGAAATGACAGTCCATCATTACTTTAAGACATGAACGTCAGTCTATACGGAAAATGTCAAGAACTTAGAAAGTTTCTTCAAATGCAGTCGCAAAAACCATTTAAGCACTATGATGGAACTGGCTCTCATGAGGACCGCCACAGGAAAGGAAGACCCAGAGTTATCTCTGCTGCAGAGGATAAGTTCATTGCAGCCCAAATTAATATTTCACAGAGTTCAAGTAACAGACATATCTCAACATCAACTGTTCAGAGGAGACTGTGTGAATCAGGCCTTCATGGTCGAATTGCTACAAAGAAACCACTACTAAAGGACACCAATAATAAGAAGAGACTTGCTTGGGCCAAGAAACACAAGCAATGGACATTAGACCGGTGGAAATCTGTCCTTTGGTATGGGGTCCAAATTTTAGATTTTTGGTTACAACCGCTGTGTCTTTGTGAGAAACGGTGTGGGTGAACGGATGATCTCCGCATGTGTATTTCCCATCGTGAAGCATGGAGGAGGAGGTGTTATGGTTTGGGGGTGCTTTGCTGGTGACACTGTCTGTGATTTATTTAGAATTCAAGGCACACTTAACCACTTAACCTGTTTGTAAAACTGTTGGTGTAACTGTTGGTGTAACTGTTTGTAAAACTGTTGGTGTAACTGTTTGTAAAACTGTTGGTGTAACTGTTTGTAAAACTGTTGGTGTAACTGTTTGTAAAAGTGTTGGTGCAACTGTTGCTGTAACTGTTGGTGTAACTCTTTGTAAAAGTGTTGGTGTAACTGTTGGTGTAACTGTTGGTTTAACAGTTTGTAAAAGTGTTGGTGTAACTGTTTGTAAAAGTGTTGGTGCAACTGTTGCTGTAACTGTTGGTGTAACTGTTTGTAAAAGTGTTGGTGTAACTGTTGGTGTAACTCTTTGTAAAAGTGTTTGTAAAAGTGTTTGTAAAAGTGTTGGTGTAATTGTTTGTAAAAGTGTTGGTGTAACTGTTGGTGTAACTCTTTGTAAAAGTGTTTGTAAAAGTGTTTGTAAAAGTGTTGGTGTAACTATTTGTAAAAGTGTTGGTGTAACTGTTTGTAAAACAGTTTGTAAAAGTGTTGGTGTAACTGTTGGTGTTACTCATTGTAAAAGTGTTGGTGTAACTGTTGGTGTAACTGTTTGTAAAATTGTTGGTGTAACTGTTGGTGTAACTGTTTGTAAAAGTGTTGGTGTAACTGTTGGTAAAACTGTTAGTGTAACTGTTGGTAAAACTGTTAGTGTAACTGTTTGTAAAATTGTTGGTGTAACTGTTGGTGTAACTGTTTGTAAAAGTGTTGGTGTAACTGTTGGTGTAACTGTTGGTGTAACTGTTTGTGTAACTGTTGGTGTAACTGTTTGTAAAAGTGTTGGTGTAACTGTTTGTAAAAGTGTTGGTGTAACTGTTGGTGTAACTGTTTGTAAAACTGTTGGTGTAACTGTTGGTGTAACTGTTTGTAAAAGTGTTGGTGTAACTGTTTGTAAAAGTGTTGGTGTAACTGTTTGTAAAAGTGTTGGTGTAACTGTTTGTAAAACTGTTGGTGTAACTGTTTGTAAAACTGTTGGTGTAACTGTTTGTAAAAGTGTTGGTGTAACTGTTTGTAAAACTGTTGGTGTAACTGTTTGTAAAGTTGTTGGTGTAACTGTTTGTAAAAGTGTTGGTGTAACTGTTTGTAAAGTTGTTGGTGTAACTGTTTGTAAAGTTGTTGGTGTAACTGTTTGTAAAGTTGTTGGTGTAACTGTTTGTAAAAGTGTTGGTGTAACTGTTTGTAAAAGTGTTGGTGTAACTGTTTGTAAAAGTGTTGGTGTAACTGTTTGTAAAACTGTTGGTGTAACTGTTGGTGTAACTGTTTGTAAAAGTGTTGGTGTAACTGTTTGTAAAAGTGTTGGTGTAACTGTTTGTAAAAGTGTTGGTGTAACTGTTGGTGTAACTGTTTGTAAAACTGTTGGTGTAACTGTTTGTAAAACTGTTGGTGTAACTGTTTGTAAAACTGTTGGTGTAACTGTTTGTAAAACTGTTGGTGTAACTGTTTGTAAAACTGTTGGTGTAACTGTTTGTAAAACTGTGGTGTAACTGTTTGTAAAACTGTTGGTGTAACTGTTTGTAAAACTGTTGGTGTAACTGTTTGTAAAACTGTTGGTGTAACTGTTTGTAAAAGTGTTGGTGTAACTGTCGGTGTAACTGTCGGTGTAACTGTTGGTGTAACTGTCGGTGTAACTGTTTGTAAAAGTGTTGGTGTAACTGTTTGTAAAAGGGTTGGTGTAACTGTTGGTGTAACTGTTTGTAAAACTGTTGGTGTAACTGTTTGTAAAACTGTTGGTGTAACTGTTTGTAAAACTGTTGGTGTAACTGTTGGTGTAACTGTTGGTAAAAATGTTTGTAAAAATGTTTGTAAAACTGTTGGTGTAACTGTTGGTAAAAATGTTTGTAAAAATGTTTGTAAAACTGTTGGTGTAACTGTTTGTAAAACTGTTGGTGTAACTGTTGGTGTAACTGTTTGTAAAAATGTTTGTAAAACTGTTGGTGTAACTGTTTGTAAAACTGTTTGTCATCTTTCACTCCTCTTTTCCCTTTTTTCTCTCTTCTTCCCCTTTTCTTTTCTCCCTCCCCAAGTCCCCCCAGTTCCCGCCATCCCTCTTCACATCACACAGTAGCAGCAGCAGCTTTTCTGTCAGTCTCTGGAGCTTTCTTTCCTCTCCCTCTCTCTCCCTCTCCCTGGGTAGGTCGTAGCTGCTTGGAGTGTTGCCTAGCTAGGTCGTAGCTGCTGGGAGTGTTGCCTGGCTAGGTCGTAGCTGCTTGGAGTGTTGCCTGGCTAGGTCGTAGCTGCTGGGAGTGTTGCCTGGCTAGGTCGTAGCTGCTGAGAGTGTTGCCTGGCTAGGTCGTAGCTGCTGGGAGTGTTGCCTGGCTAGGTCGTAGCTGCTGGGAGTGTTGCCTGGCTAGGTCGTAGCTGCTTGGAGTGTTGCCTGGCTAGGTCGTAGCTGCTGGGAGTGTTGCCTGGCTAGGTCGTAGCTGCTGAGAGTGTTGCCTGGCTAGGTCGTAGCTGCTGGGAGTGTTGCCTGGCTAGGTCGTAGCTGCTGGGAGTGTTACCTGGCTAGGTCGTAGCTGCTGGGAGTGTTGCCTGGCTAGGTCGTAGCTGCTGAGAGTGTTGCCTGGCTAGGTCGTAGCTGCTGGGAGTGTTGCCTGGCTAGGTCGTAGCTGCTGGGAGTGTTACCTGGCTAGGTCGTAGCTGCTGGGAGTGTTACCTGGCTAGGTCGTAGCTGCTGGGAGTGTTGCCTGGCTAGGTCGTAGCTGCTGGGAGTGTTACCTGGCTAGGTCATAGCTGCTTGGAGTGTTGCCTGGCTAGGTCGTAGCTGCTTGGAGTGTTGCCTGGCTAGGTCGTAGCTGCTGGGAGTGTTGCCTGGCTAGGTCGTAGCTGCTGGGAGTGTTACCTGGCTAGGTCATAGCTGCTTGGAGTGTTGCCTGGCTAGGTCGTAGCTGCTGGGAGTGTTGCCTGGCTAGGTTGTAGCTGCTGGGAGTGTTGCCTGGCTAGGTTGTAGCTGCTGGGAGTGTTGCCTGGCTAGGTCGTAGCTGCTGGGAGTGTTACCTGGCTAGGTCGTAGCTGCTGGGAGTGTTGCCTGGCTAGGTCGTAGCTGCTGGGAGTGTTACCTGGCTAGGTCGTAGCTGCTTGGAGTGTTGCCTGGCTAGGTCGTAGCTGCTGGGAGTGTTACCTGGCTAGGTCATAGCTGCTGGGAGTGTTACCTGGCTAGGTCATAGCTGCTTGGAGTGTTGCCTGGCTAGGTTGTAGCTGCTGGGAGTGTTGCCTGGCTAGGTTGTAGCTGCTGGGAGTGTTGCCTGGCTAGGTCGTAGCTGCTGGGAGTGTTGCCTGGCTAGGTTGTAGCTGCTGGGAGTGTTACCTGGCTAGGTCATAGCTGCTGGGAGTGTTGCCTGGCTAGGTCGTAGCTGCTGGGAGTGTTGCCTGGCTAGGTTGTAGCTGCTGGGAGTGTTGCCTGGCTAGGTCGTAGCTGCTGGGAGTGTTGCCTGGCTAGGTTGTAGCTGCTGGGAGTGTTGCCTGGCTAGGTTGTAGCTGCTGGGAGTGTTGCCTGGCTAGGTCATAGCTGCTGGGAGTGTTGCCTGGCTAGGTCGTAGCTGCTGGGAGTGTTGCCTGGCTAGGTCGTAGCTGCTGGGAGTGTTGCCTGGCTAGGTCGTAGCTGCTGGGAGTGTTGCCTGGCTAGGTCGTAGCTGCTGGGAGTGTTGCCTGGCTAGGTTGTAGCTGCTGGGAGTGTTGCCTGGCTAGGTCGTAGCTGCTGGGAGTGTTGCCTGGCTAGGTCGTAGCTGCTGGGAGTGTTGCCTGGCTAGGTCGTAGCTGCTGGGAGTGTTGCCTGGCTAGGTTGTAGCTGCTGGGAGTGTTGCCTGGCTAGGTTGTAGCTGCTGGGAGTGTTGCCTGGCTAGGTTGTAGCTGCTGGGAGTGTTGCCTGGCTAGGTTGTAGCTGCTGGGAGTGTTGCCTGGCTAGGTCGTAGCTGCTGGGAGTGTTACCTGGCTAGGTCGTAGCTGCTTGGAGTGTTGCCTGGCTAGGTTGTAGCTGCTTGGAGTGTTGCCTGGCTAGGTCGTAGCTGCTGGGAGTGTTGCCTGGCTAGGTTGTAGCTGCTGGGAGTGTTGCCTGGCTAGGTCGTAGCTGCTGGGAGTGTTGCCTGGCTAGGTCGATCCTTGTACCAGAGTCAGAAGTACACTCACTACTGTAATACTTACTGTTGTAATATCTTATGTTTCACCGAGTCGTGGCTGAACGACGACATGAATAACTTACAGGTGGCTGGGTTTACGCTGCATCGGCCAGATAGAACAGCCGCCTCCGGTAAGACAAGGGGTGGCTGGGTTTACGCTGCATCGGCCAGATAGAACAGCCGCCTCCGGTAAGACAAGTGGTGGCGGTCTGTGTCTATTTGTAAGCAAAAGCTGGTGCACGACATCTAATAGTAAGGAAGTCTCTTGGTTTTGCTCGCCTGAGGTAGAGTACCTCATGATAAGCTGTTTTACCTCATTTCTACAAGTATGTTATATGTGCAACCAGAGGGGGAAAAAAACTCTAGACCACCTTTAAGCCACACACAGAGACGCATGCAAAGCTCTCCCTCGCCCTCCATTTGGCAATTCTGACCATAATTCCATCCTCCGGATTCCTTCTTACAAGCAAAAACTAAAGCAGGAAGCACCAGTAACTCGCTCAATACAGAAGTGGTCAGATGACGCGGATGCTACGCTACAGGACTGTTTTGCTAGCACAGACTGGAATATGTTCTGGGATTCTTCCGATGGCATTGAGGAGTACACCACATCAGTGACTGGCTTCATCAATAAGTGCATTGATTAGGTCGTCCCCACATTGACCGTACGTACATACCCCAACCAGAAGCCATGGATGACAGACAACATCCACACCGAGCTAAAGGGTAGAGCTGCCGTTTCAAGGAGCGGGACTCTAACCCGGACGCTTATAAGAAATCCCGCTATGCCCTCCGACGAACCATCAAACAGGCAAAGTGTCAATAGAGGACTAAGCTGGAATCGTACTACACCGGCTCCGATGCTCGTCGGATGTGGCAGGGCTTGCAAATTATTACAGACTACAAAGGGAAGCACAGTCTCAAGCTGCCCAGTGACACGAGCCTACCAGACAAGCTAAATTACTTCTACACTCGCTTCGAGGCAAGCAACACTGAAGCATGCATGAGAGCATCAGCTGTTCCGGACGACTTTGTGATCATGCTCTCCGTAGCCGATGTAAGACCTTTAAACAGGTCAACATTCACAAGGCCGCAGGGCCAGACGGATTACCAGGACGTGTACTCCAAGCATGCGCTGACCAACTGGCAAATGTCTTCACTGACATTTTCAACCTCTCCATGTCTAAGTCTGTAATACCAACATGTTTCAAGCAGACCACCATTGTCCATGTGCCCAACAACACAAAGGTAACC